>NW_007378952.1:0-27851 GCF_000475195.1 Diaphorina citri | reverse complement strand
AGGATCGGTTTAGATTTTCGCAAAATCCTTTCTTATTGCACACCTAGACCATAAAAGGAATATCAGAGCACGGCAGTGATGCACTTAATTTTGTGTTTGATGTCTATTAATAGCTAATAGACCTAAAAATTTTATCTAGGTACTCATGTTTGGCCTTCAATTTATTCTATTTATTTTTCTCTTCCGGCTGTATTGGACTGGCTGTGTCCCGGCTGTCCCGCATTGTCACTGCTAGTTATACAGGTAATGTTTGATAACCCTGAGGAGTACAAGTACAAGGGCTGTATTGGAATGGCTGTGTCCCGGCTGTCCCGCATTGTCACTGCTAGTTATACAGGTAAATGTTTGAATGTCCCAGGTGAGTTCGGTAATCTGATAGCCGGTGACTCCAGGTCTGCCCCTCTGGTTCAGTTTCAACTCCTTCACTCCAAGTATCACCTGTGTTCCCCTATGACTCGCGCCCTCCTCCTCTCCACCTATGTCAAGTTTGTCAATCTATTCCCTGAAGTCAAGTCTACAGTACAGGACGTGTTCATGCAGCATAGTAACCTACGCAGTGCTGATGCAGAACTACAGCAGCGGGCCTCCGAGTATCTGAAACTCTCTCAAATTGTATCGACAGATGTGTTAGCCACAGTACTGGAGGAGATGCCTGCATTCCCAGAGAGAGAATCCTCTATCCTAGCCGTACTGAAGAAGAAGAAACCAGGCCGCGTGCCTGAGAATGAAATCCGGGAGAGTAAATCCCCAGCCAACCTCTCTCAGTCCCCAGCCCCGGGGACTACACAGCCCCCAGTCCCCGCCACAGCCGCTGCCGATCTACTCGGTCTGGCAACACCGCCTAGTAATAACACAGGGGTCCTGGTGGATGTGCTAGGGGATCTATACGGCAACCCTGTATCCACCTCCCCCCAACCCGCCGCCTCTCAGTCCTATAACCCTAAGAAATTCATCTGCAAGAACAATGGGGTCTTGTTTGAGAATGAACTCATACAGATAGGTGTGAAGTGTGAGTTCAGACAGAACCTGGGACGTCTAGGCTTATTCTACGGGAACAAGACACAGTTCCCACTGAGTACATTCTCCGTGGTACTCGCCGCAACCCTGTATCCACCTCCCCCCAACCCGCCGCCTCTCAGTCCTATAACCCTAAGAAATTCATCTGCAAGAACAATGGGGTCTTGTTCGAGAATGAACTCATACAGATAGGTGTGAAGTGTGAGTTCAGACAGAACCTGGGACGTCTCGGCTTATTCTACGGGAACAAGACACAGTTCCCACTGAGTACATTCTCCGTGGTACTCGCTACTACCAACCGCCCGACGATCCCGGTGTTAGGGGGCGGCTCAACGAATGTCTAGAAACCATACTGAACAAGGCGCAAGAGCCGCCCAAATCCAAAAAGGTGCAGCATTCGAACGCCAAGAATGCGGTCCTGTTTGAGGCGATCAGCTTGATTATACATAACGATAGCGAGCCGAACCTGCTGGTCCGCGGGTGTAACCAGCTGGGCCAGTTTTTGTCCAACCGGGAAACTAACCTGCGGTATGTATTCACCGAAAGCAACTTTCTTGACCGCGCGAGTAGCTAAGTCTATTTTTTCCGAACGACAAGTGGAAACGGCCCTTTACTAGAGTTAAAATGAAAATGGTAGGAACAGCAAAGGAAGCTCTTAGTAATGCTATCCACAAAAATTGTGAGAAGGCTCTCAGCTTCACCAACTAATATTTTATCCTGAACGGATACATAAGGTTCGTTCTCAGAACGGCTGGCTTTCTCCTATTCTGTCTTCCTTCTCTCTTCGGTTTCGGGACGATAAAACCTTAGCAGTTACAGTTCCCTCTATCAAACCTCTTGTAATAATTATTAAGAATGCCTCTTGTTTTGTCACAGGTATCTAGCACTAGAATCCATGTGTTCCCTGGCCAACAGCGAACTATCACACGAGGCAGTGAAGAAACACCAGGAAGTAGTTATCCTGTCGATGAAAATGGAGAAGGACGTATCCGTGCGGCAGCAAGCGGTGGATTTACTGTACGCGATGTGCGACAAGAGTAACGCGGAAGATATCGTACAGGAGATGCTCAACTATCTGGAGACTGCGGACTATTCCATACGGGAAGAAATGGTGAGTGTTCCTTGGTTCTGGGTTCGAGTCCTCCCAGTGTCGAAAAAAAAGCACTCGTCATTCGACTGTAAATACCTACCTATTTATTTATTGTGTATTTCTTTAAGGCCAGCAACTCACTATGGGGTAGACCTGACAGGTATACCTGATCAGGTCCGGTCCGCCTGTCAGGTCTACCTGATACCTGATAGTGAGTGGCTTCCCTAAGGGTTTTTAAGTCACATAACTGCTAAAGTGTTAAAAGACGAAGATAAGGCAGGATAGGAGAAAGCCAGCCTTCTCAGTATCCGTTCAGGATAAAATCCGCCCCGGGAGAATTGAACCTGTTGTGTATGATGGTGGTTTCGAACCAGTGTATTTCGGTTTTCCAATATATCCAATATTGGCTAGAGGGAATTGATTCAATCCTCAGTCTTGGTTTTCACTCTGGTGAGTCTACACAAAATAAATTTGTTCCAATGTTCTATTTTCAAAGTGATCTTTTCTTACTACATTAGAACTCTAATTCAACAGAACCCGCGGCCTAGCGCTTACAAGGCTGACGCGCTACCAACCAAGCTAACCAGGCTGGCCAAAAGATGATTAGTTTGAGCAACTAATTTTGCTGACAGAGGAAAAAGTTCTAGTTTTTGCTTTCCGCTTTAAGGAGCACGGAAAGCTGTCCTAGTGATTCTAAACGTTGTTTATCAAAGTTATCCCACTATTTCTGACTTATGACTTTGTTCGTTGAATAATGGTCAATGCACGCGGGAGACCCGGGTTCGATTCCCGGCGGGATCAAGAAATTTGTATCATGCAAATGATTGATTCCGTGACTAGCTGTTGCGGGGCCCACTCAGCCTCGTGAGGAAAATGAGTAGCTATGACATATAAATGCGCATAGCGACCGGTGCCAGCATGGTAGGTAAACATTGGATTTTAGGATTATTGAGATATTGGGAAAATCCTACAATGCTGCAGTGAGCACCAAAGTTGTGACACAATAACACAAAGAAACTGCATTTACATTTACAATGGTCAATGGAATACTTTTCCCCAGGTACTGAAAGTGGCGATCCTGGCCGAGAAGTACGCGACGGATTTCACGTGGTACGTGGACGTGATATTGAACCTGATTCGGATAGCAGGGGATTATGTTTCGGAGGAGGTGTGGTATCGAGTCATACAGATAGTCATCAACAGGGACGAGGTGCAGGGCTATGCCGCCAAGACCGTGTTCGAAGCCCTGCAAGCCCCGGCCTGCCACGAGAATATGGTCAAAGTGGGCGGGTATATTCTAGGTGAGTAGCTTATACATAAATTTTTAGTTACCTTACCTTACCAATAGGCGCTACAGCCCGGGGTGGGCCTTGGCCTCCTCATAAATTTTTAGGAAGTATTTGAAAAGTACAAAGTTAAAAAAAAAAGAAAAAACAATAGAACAAAATTCTCAAGTAGATCAAATTACACAACATGTTAACTTGGCCATGCAGTGTATTGCCAACATTGGCAGCAAAGAGATGGCGGAGGCATTCGGTCATGACATTCCCAAGCTATTAGTATCAGGGTAAGTAACAGCACCTGCTCGTCTGAATAACTTTTGTTTTTTATATACTTAAATACTTTTTTTTTCTTTTGCTTTTTATTATGCCACGAAGTGGTATGTTTTGTAGGGGTATGTACCTAAGTACCTACTTGTTGAATTTCATCCCTAATATTTGTTCATTCCAGAGACACCATGGACGTGGTTAAACAATCCGCCGCCCTGTGTCTCCTGCGTCTATTCCGTACCTCTTTTTTTTTTTTTTTATTTTTTTTTTTATAGTTACCAACATAGGTATATATTTATTTTTTAACATGTAACATTTCAAAGACAACATTGATAGTTTTTTTTTTAGTCACCAACATAGGTATATATTTATTTTTTAACATGTAACATTTCAAAGACAACATTGATAGTAGTTTATCACTGTCCTATAAGCTCAAGGTTTGTGTAGGGCATTGACCGTACCTCTCAGGACATTATCCCCGGGGGTGAATGGACATCCCGTATTGTACATCTTCTCAACGATCAACATCTGGGTGTTGTGACGGCAGCGGCATCCCTGATTGACGCCCTGGTCAAGAGGAACCCTGAGGAGTACAAGGGCTGTATTGGACTGGCTGTGTCCCGGCTGTCCCGCATAGTGACGTTTGATAACCCTGAGGAGTACAAGGGCTGTATTGGACTGGCTGTGTCCCGGCTGTCCCGCATTGTCACTGCTAGTTATACAGGTAATGCTTATCTTGTAGAATATCCGGGGTTTGATTCTCAGAGTTGACAATGATCCTAATTTGTTCCCTTTACATGACACTATAATTTTTTATATGTTGCCACTAGCACTCGAACCCAAACTCCCAGATTCAAAGCCCATCAAGTTTCTAGCCCTGAGCTCCTAGAGCTTGTAAAATTGTCGAGTATAAATTTAGAGTTTGCCTCGTTTGATTAATCGACCCTTTCCCAGAATCAATCAAAAAATTTACATTCGTGTTTGGATTGCAAAATATTTCAACGGGTCTCTGGTGTTCTTGTGATTATCCAGCATATCTACTTTAATCAGAAGTATTATAGCGCGACGCTCTTGTATTGAGTGACATACTATGACACAGGTCACATGAGTCTAATTTAGCAGTTGTTTTTATTACCTGTATAACTAGCAATGACAATGCGGGACAGCCGGGACACAGTCAGTCCAATACAGCCCTTGTACTCCTCAGGGTTATCAAAAGTTGTTTTTACTTTTTCTTCTGCGAAAAAAAGAGCACGGCAGTGATGCACTTAATTTTGTGTTTGATGTCTATTAATAGCTAATAGATCTAAAGATTTTATCTAGGTACTCATGTTTAGCCTTTAATTTATTCTATTTATTTTTCTCTTCCTCCTCCCCCACTCAGATCTACAAGACTACACGTACTACTTCGTCCCAGCGGTACTCGCTAACCCTGTAGAGTGGCTCAACACACTCAACCTCCAGATCAAACCTATCGAACCAATACTAGACGCCGGGGCACAGATACAACAGCTAGTCAATGCAGAGTGTATTGAAGACTACAAGGATAGTCCCTCGCTTATCATCTCCTTCATATATAACGGCGTGGCACAGAAGATCACTATGAAACTACCGCTCACGCTCAACAAATTCTTCGAACCTACCGAGATGAACGCGGATTCATTCTTCGCCCGATGGAAAAACCTCGGCGCTACGAATAATCCGCAGAAATGTCAGAAGATTTTCAAGGCGGCAGTTCCTATGGATTTCAGCGCGGTGAGAACCAAGCTGATAGGATTTGGTATGGCGCTCATGGATAATATAGATCCTAACCCGGAGAACTTTGTGTGTGCTGGCATCATACATACGAGGTCACAACAGATTGGATGTCTCCTCAGGCTAGAACCTAACAAACAAGCACAGGTGAGTTATGTGTTATACTACATTTATTTATGAGTTTCTTGACAGAATAAGAAATTAAATTAGGGGTAGAATATCAGTTAAAGAAATTTCCAAAAAAGAATGTTATGGATAAGTGTGGACTTGGAGAAGAGATGTGAGACATACCTATATGGGAAAGAACGTCAACACTCAACACTGTACGCCGAAGTCCCGGGTTCAAGTTCCGACGGGGTCGGAAGTTTTTTCGACTCTGTGCTTAGGGTTCGGGGTGCACTGAGCCTCAAAAAAGAATGTTATGGATAAGTGTGGACTTGGAGAAGAGATGTGAGACATACCTATATGGGAAAGAACGTCAACACTGCACGCCGAAGTTCCCGGGTTCAAGTTCCGACGGGGTCGGAAGTTTTTTCGACTCTGTGCTTAGAGTTCGGGGTGCACTGAGCCTCGAGAGAACAATTAGAACGTCAACACTGCACGCCGAAGTTCCCGGGTTCAAGTTCCGACGGGGTCGGAAGTTTTTTCGACTCTGTGCTTAGAGTTCGGGGTGTACTGAGCCTCGAGAGAACAATTGAGTAGCTACTTAATCGAGTAGCGACCAGTGGCGGTATTACCAGTGTAGATTCGTATCTTTTGGGGTTTTTGTGTATGGAGTAAAGCTGGAATGACCAGTGTTCAAAGTTCAAAGATTATTGAAAAATGGAAATTGATTGTAAAAGAGGCACTTATGCTGTGATATCTACAAAAGTTGCGAAAAGGCTCTGCTTTACAACAAATAAATTCATAATGCTGACAATGAATCAACTAATTTGGTTTTTATTCCTCATTCCCCCAGATGTATCGACTGACTGTACGTTCGAGTAAGGAGGATGTAAGCACAGAGATCTGCGAACTGTTAGCCAACCAGTTTTAAACTATATTATAGTCTGTCACCATATTTATGTCATACATTCCAAACCCCCCCTATTGTGTCTACTACCCTGCTCTTGTATACAACTTGATTGTAAGTAAAAATAGAAAGTAATAATTATGCATCATAAGATCATAAGTTACGGGTTTTTTTGTTTTTCGAAATTTCGAACAGGCTCCGAGAAAATCAATTAAAGCATAAATTCTGGGACACCCTGTATATTTAGGACTAGCGTCGAGTTTCAAATTTCAAATCTTGTCAAACTTACGACCAATGAGATTGAGTTTTTCGGGTGCGTGTTATTTGGAAACCACGTGTTGACGCACTTCTGTTGCTATGGTTACAAGCTTTCAGGTTAGAACTTCAAGTTCGAGACTCACCAAACTCTAATGGCTGCCGTTTTCTTCTAATAAGAATTATTCATTAACTCACCAACTTCAAATGTCTATCACGAACTTGTTTCTTCACTTTTCGTAAACATTTTTATTGCAAATTGAAGGAAAATTCTTCTACTTTTATTTGATTATATTTTATTTTCACAATAACTAAAATTAAAAAACAATAAAAAAACAATAAAAATACAGGAGCTACAAATCAAACTACTTTCTCTAAAAAAGGCGATGTTGCCAACCCGATCTTAATGAATAAGTAAAGGGAAAAATCTGAAAATCGGCAAAAGTTGCACTGGGCGCCGCCCACGGGCGGAATAAAACGCTGAGCTCTAGACTACTACAGAGGTATGTAACTAGGTAATGAACTAAATTAGGCCAAATAAGAAGTAACGTCTTGAAACCACCTTATGTAAAATTTTAAAAAAATAAGGCTGGGGCCCACAATCTTATTTTAAGTGTTTATTAAACCTCTGAACATGCTTGGAGACGAGGCCTGAACAGTCTCCAAACATTCTCAGAGGTTAACAAACAAATTAACATAAGATTGTTGTCCCGGGAGTAAATTGTTATTACTAGTACCTACTACATAATTATTATTACTATTAATAATAATAATAATAGACTCTTGAGTGGAAGGCAACCACTAGGCGAGGTTAACGCCTTAGGCGTTCTCTACCACCTAACCCTTAGAGCTCCATTATTATGAGGTCAAATTCCCAAATAAATGAGGATAAAATTCCATACCTCGGCTGGGATCGAACCCACGCCCTCCTGATTACCAGGCGAGCGTCTTGACCACTACACCACCGAGGCAGGTAGTTGTTTATTGTAAATAGAAAGATAGGAGAGATGAATATAATTTTCCCCCTAAATTAAAATTACCTCCGTTGTACAGCTGACAACATTGGAGGAGCTTTCTTTAAAAAAGACATTTTTGTATGCTGATGTTTTTTTGTAGGCACATGATATATTATTGTTATTCGTTGAATCTCATTCTTTTCATAGTGTGGTTACAAGACGGTATCTACTTTCCTAGCTTTCTGATTGGTTAATATAATTGAAATCAACCAATCAGATTTCTGATTGCTAATTGATTGATTTCAATTGTTGATCATAGTTTAATCTCTGGGAATGGCCCCAAATGGAATTAAAAAAAAAAAAAAAAAAAAAAAAAACAAACAAATTTTAATGAACATCATCATTTTAGATATATCATGGGTTAGATTAGGTATATCATTTGTGAAAAATCTGTTGATAATCGAAATTTGATAGAATTTTTATTATTATTATTATTCTGGAAATCAAACGCGGGACTTCTGTATGGTAAGCTAGCACCTTACTATAGGACTTATTTACCTATCTAGATAAGGTTCCTGGAACGACTGGCTTTCTCCGATTTGATTTCGGGACGATAAGACGACCTCCGTTATTTCAGGTACCTCTTTGATATTTCTGCTTCTTCTAAAAAATGTCCGTCATCTTGTTTTCCAGCCTATATTTATTCTTCAGAAGCATTCAGACTGCTGACAAAAAGACCAGACAACACCTGCTAGTATTTCTACCACTACCACGGACAAATTTTAGTTCCTTGGAAAGGGTCACTCACAAATCCAAGCCCACGGCAGCGCGCCAGGCCAAGTTCTAGTAAGCACGCCTGTCATTAGTTTTTTCTTACGAGGCCGATTGCACCATAAAACACAAATGCGACCGAAAAAATTTGGTCCTTCAAAGAATCAAACCCGGGAACCTTCGAAGGGGCCTTAATCTTCGCTGAGCTCTAGACTACTACAGAGGTATGTAACTAGGTAATGAACTAAATTAGGCCAAATAAGAAGTAACGTCTTGAAACCACCTTATGTAAAATTTTAAAAAAATAAGGCTGGGGCCCACAATCTTATTTTAAGTGTTTATTAAACCTCTGAACATGCTTGGAGACGAGGCCTGAACAGTCTCCAAACATTCTCAGAGGTTAACAAACAACAGAGGTATGTAACTAGGTAATGAACTAAATTAGGCCAAATAAGAAGTAACGTCTTGAAACCACCTTATGTAAAATTTAAAAAATAAGGCTGGGGCCCACAATCTCATTTTAAGTGTTTATTAAACCTCTGGACATGCTTGGAGACGAGGCCTGAACAGTCTCCAAGCATTCTCAGAGGTTAACAAACAAATTAACATAAGATTGTTATCCCGGGAGTAAATTGTTATTACTAGTACCTACTACATAATTATTATTACAGTCGAACCTGGATAAAGAGCAATCCAAGGGACCGGCAATATTTTGCTCTTTATAGAGGTTTGCTCTTTAAATAATATACTCTTTAGAGAGGTTCTAAATTTTCAAATTGCTCTTTATAGAGGTCCAATCCAAACTGATGAAATGAGCCTCATACAGCAGGCAAAGAAGGGGGTAGAAAAACAAACCGCTCTCGACAGAAAACGACAAGTTTCTACAAATTGCTCTTTATAGAGGTCCAGAAAAACAAAATTACTCTTTATAGAGGCTCGTGACTGCAAACACGTGATTTTTCCGGAAAAAATCATTGCTCTTTATAGAGGCTCGATTTTGCTGTTTAACCAGGTTTTTGGGTCAAAAATGAAGGGACCACGATTTTTTTCCTCTTTATCCAGGTTCGACTGTACTATTAGATAGTTGTTTATTGTAAATAGACAGATAGGAGAGGTGAATATGATTTTTATTTTTTTCCCTTAAATTAAAATTACCTCCGTTGTACAGCTGACAACATTGGAGGAGCTTTCTTTAAAAAAGACATTTTTGTATGCTGATGTTTTTTTGTAGGCACATGATATATTATTATCATTCGTTGAATCTCATTCTTTTCATAGTGTGGTTACAAGACGTTATCGAGGCTCGATTTTGCTGTTTAACCAGGTTTTTGGGTCAAAAATGAAGGGACCACGATTTTTTTCCTCTTTATCCAGGTTCGACTGTACCATTAGATAGTTGTTTATTGTAAATAGACAGATAGGAGTGGTGAATATGATTTTTATTTTTTTCCCTTAAATTAAAATTACCTCCGTTGTACAGCTGACAACATTGGAGGAGCTTTCTTTAAAAAAGACATTTTTGTATGCTGATGTTTTTTTGTAGGCACATGATATATATTATTGTTATTCGTTGAATCTCATTCTTTTCATAGTTTGGTTACAAGACGGTATTTTCTTTCCTAGCTTTCTGGTTGGCTGAAAGAATTGATATCAACCAATCAGATTGCTGAATTCGAGATTAAATGTTGATCATAGTTTAATCTCTCGAGAGTGGCCCGCCCCGGGCATTAATCTTACAAAATAAATGGTATTCCTCCAACTTTAATAGCGCTTCTGGGAATCGTTGGCTGAAAGAATTGATATCAACCAATCAGATTGCTGAATTCGAGATTAAATGTTGATCATAGTTTAATCTCTCGAGAGTGGCCCGCTCCGGGCATTAATCTTACAAATGGTATTCTTTTAACTTTAATGGCGCTTCTGGGAATCTAACCACGGTCCTCTCAGTTGTGAATCTGTTGTTTAGCTGGAAGAATGTCTTGAAATCTTCGTTTTTAGTTGCCATATTTAATGTTTGTTTATTTTTCATATCTACATATTACCTATACTATAGTTAAAGTAATGAATTTAGACTCCTTATAACTAAAACCAAGCTTTTCTCATTATAGTGTCAAAACAAATTTTCATTGTCGAACTCATATGTGTATTATGTCACCTTCATTAAGCTATTTTCATACCTTTTCAAGCTTTTCTCATTATAGTGTCAAAACAAATTTTCATTGTCGAACTCATATGTGTATTATGTCACCTTCATTAAGCTATTTTCATACTTTTTTCTTCTTTTGGAGATAATGTTTATGCAATTTTCATCATATTTCATCAAATTAAAGGCACCTCTGTATATCCATACATGAGGTTTTAAAGGTGTGTCCTATTTTTGAGGCACCTTCACAAAGTTACAGAGTCTTCAATCAAGAAAGACAAAAAAGTTAAAAATTGTTTAAAATATAGTTAATATAGGTAAACAAGTAAAAAAAAAGCCCCGAGAGGAAATTTTCGAGTGGAAAAAACTTCATTTTTCATCACCATTATTTAATGGTAGGTACTATTTATTTGGTGGTACTACTGAAGACCTAGTTTTCGGTTCAAGATCTACATGTTAACCACTGCTGCACTCTTCTGTTCTAAGAAATGACTAATAATTATTTAGCTAGGTATATTTCTACTATTGTTTATTTTATTTTGTTATATTTATATCATTTTGTTTTGTATATTTTGTTTTTGTGTGTGTATAAAAAAAGCATGTTAAAAAAAAGGTATATTATAATATTATGTTTATTATTTTTAATGAAGTATGTATTTCTATTGTTTATTTACATAGTAATAATGACGCTACATATTTATTGGAATTATATTTTCTTTAATACAGTACTGATGATTTTATGAAACTACTAGGGCCCATATTACGAATGGAATAAATCAACCTTCATTTATTAAAGGTTGGTTTATTTATTTTTAATTTTTTGTTGTTACAAATATTGGGATATTTGACCATTAGGCCATTTTCCCCCAAATTTGTTATGCGGTCCTAGATCTTAGTGAGAAAGAAATAAAGCTTAGTTCACACCCGAGGTTTCAGTAATTTTTAGTTTTACCATTTTATACACGTAAAAAATACTCATTTTATTCTGTCCCTAGGATTTCTTTCCTGATTCTTTGTGCTCGGGGCCTCGCTTTGAGAAATTAGGGGCGAATGTAAATTCCCCCGATTTCATGTAAATTCCCCCGATTTCAAAATTACTTCCTGTAGGGTCATATGTAAATTCCCCCGATTACGGAAAAAAGGGTATATGTAAACTCCCCCGATGGTAGAACCTGGATTTAACTTTCTTTCTGATGCTATTTATTTGAACTTTTGAACATATGAAAGTTTCTGAAGACTAAGTATTGCATCCGTAAAAACATGAATATTTGGATGCGAAGAATTAAAATATTTAGAGAGATGTGAATGAAATGACTTACAATTTCTAAACACCAAAAGATTTTTACCACGCTCACTTGTCAGAAATTTAATAGTTGACATGATGATATCCAAAACCAAACTAATAGGTAATTAAACATGAAATGTCCAAATCATTGTTCATCACACATTTTCCTTTTTCTATCTTCAAGTATCGGGGGAATTTACATAGTACACATTTCGGGGGAGTTTACCATTTGAGACTCAGGTAGTCGATTTCATTTTCGGGGGAATTTACATCCGGAAATGAGGACCCTTGAAAAAATCGGGGGAATTTACATACAGCCGAAATTAGCTCTATTGGATTGAGCAATCTGATTCGTTAATCTTACTCCCAATACTAAAACTAACTTTTTCTTTGATTTCGGGACGATAAGACGACCTCCGTTATTTCAGGTACCTCTTTGATATTTCTGCTTCTTCTAAAAAATGTCCGTCTTCTTGTTTTCCAGCCTATATCTTCAGAAGCATTCAGACTGCTGACAAAAAGACCAGACAACACCTAGCTAGTATTTCTACCACCACCACGGACAAATTTTAGTTCCTTGGAAAGGGTCACTCACAAATCCAAGCCCACGGCAGCGCGCCAGGCCAAGGTCTAGTAAGCACGCCTGTCTTACACTAGTTTTTTTCTTACGAGGCCTTTAAAAGATAAAAGATGAGTGTTTCACCGCCGTTTTTATTTCGTAGCAATGAAACAACTGCTACATTAGACGCATGTGGCCTGTGTCTATGGTGTGCCTGACTCCGGCTCTTATGCTGACAGCCGGTTTGGTACTCCTGCATTAGACGCATGTGGCCTGTGTCTATGGTGTGCCTGACTCCGGCTCTTATGCTGACAGCCGGTTTGGTACTCCTGTGGTGTCTCATATGGAAATATTCAGAGATATGGTAGACCGTTTCCGGTCCACTTTGCTATGGTGTGCCTGACTCCGGCTATTATGCTGACAGCCGGTTTGGTGTCTCATATAGAAATATTCAGAGATATGGTAGACCGCTTCCGGTCCACTTTGCTATGGTGTGCCTGACTCCGGCTATTATGCTGACAGCCGGTTTGGTCCGACTCGGGCCGGAGATCAGTAAGCGTGAGACTGCGATGAGAGGAGAGAGGGGAGGAGGAGGAGGTGGAAGAGTTGGTCATCCATTCCGACTCCGGGTCGGAGAATATACCTCCGTTGTTACCCTCTTCGTCTGCCTCAGGGTCGTATTCTGGGGACAAAGGGATTGGAAAGGTGAGAGATTAGATCACATAAACATAAGTCTTACGTTATTTTGGAGACAAGGCCAATGAAATCAACGTTCCACATTTTTTTTTAAAATAAGTTTCCATTTATATTTGATTGACAAAAAACTCAGAACATATATTTTTCTTATAAATGGTATACCCACCCGTATAACGTCTGCCTCAGGGTCGTATTCTGGGGACAAAGGGATTGGAAAGGTGAGAGATTAGATCACATAAACATAAGTCTTACGTTATTTTGGGGACAAGGCCAATGAAAATCGATGGACTCCTTGAATCAATGACGTGAAATGGGACACAAATATTACTTAAGTGGATTAAAAAAAAAGAGGTTTGATAGAGGGAACACATAAAAAAACCAAACAATGTTGTGGTTTTCTGAACTTGAAGTTGGCAGCTCGGCACGTATTGTAACCCGTACAAGCAGAGCTTGTGCCACGGATGGGGATCATAAAACCAAACAATGTTGTGGTTTTCTGAACTTGAAGTTGGCAGCTTGGCACGTATGTATCTTGTTTTGTACTGGACGTTTTTGGTCTAAATTCTAGAACCGTCTTTAGCAGATTGTCACTATAGAGCAGTTGCGCTTACTTGGGTGAGGTTTCAAAGTCAAAGAGCAGAAAAAATGAGGATGTAGGGAACTTTTCTTTTCCTTCGACAAGTTCTAGATCCGGAAATACATCGATAAAAAAAAAGATTTTTTTTTCTTGGATTTTTTTATCCCTCTTAAATAATAAAAAAAAAGATCGAAGTCTCGATCTCTCTTCAAATTTCGATTAATCGATCTCGATTCAAGGGCAAAAGATCGATTCAAAAACCGATCGATTTTTTGCAAAAAAATAGATCTTCGATTAAATCGGAGATCGATCCCCATCTCTAAACGTTGGGCACTCGTATGCTGCCTAATTGCCTCGACCCAAAGTTACCCACTTACCTTCTTGTTCACAATACTCTGTGGTCCAGTCTTCATCCTTGATAGTAATGAGGGGTTCTGCCTCATTATCCAGCAGGGTGGCAGAAGAGGGAGGGGGCAGATCTCCTTTCTCAGTCACGTCAAATATTTCCGTCACGTTCATCTGAAACAAAGCCATCTCATTGGTTAAAAACGTGCTTCGTATAACTTTCCTATTGGTTAAAACGTACTTCGTGACTACCACGGACAAATTTTAGTTCCTTGGAAAGGGTCACTCACAAATCCAAGCCCACGGCAGCGCGCCAGGCCAAGTTCTAGTAAGCACACCTGTCTTACATTAGTTTTTTTTCTTACGAGGCTCGGAGGTAAAATATACACATTTTCGGGAGTCGAACCCAAAAGGGAAATAATTGAAGTGTACCAGATTCTACCTACAGAAAATCAGAGTAAAAAAAAAAAGGTCACAGAAAAAAATTGCGAGCGGTTTTTTCAAGCTTCCCAGACCTGGCTACTAGACGCGTCTGGGAAACCTGTTTATTTATTTATTTTTTTCTGAATTTTGATAACTTTCATTTATAAATACTTCTGTATTTTTCTTCCTTTTTTCGAGTATTGGGAAAAAAAATCTTCAATTTTTCCCCCTTTCTAAATTTTATTCTTCGTTAAGCTTATGAACCACCCCGTGAATCGCTTAACATTGCCTAAATTCAAATTGCCAGCACAATAAAAACAAAGGGCGAAAAAAAAAAATATAGGGACATTTGTATGAATTTTAATATTTTATCTCTTACAATAAATATATTGTTAACTCGTATTACCTTAAACCTCATTTAACTATTCTTAGTTGAAAATTTTGTTCTTTATTATGTCCTACGTATGGTAATATTTTCTTCCTAGATTAGAAAAGAAATGAATTATTTTACTGTAACAATTTTAGTATTCCATTTAAATTGTCCTACGTATGGTAATATTTTCTTCCTAGATTAGAAAAGAAATGAATTATTTTACTGTAACAATTTTAGTATTCCATTTAAATAAAATATTGTTATTTAGACATTTTAAAGAAATAAACTTCAAATATTAAATATATTTATTATTACAAAGTCGTTGTTGTCATTTAAGCTTGTTTCTGTTTAGACCAAATCTAAGGTCTTATCGTCCCGAAAGCGAAGAGAAAATGAAGACAGGATAGGAGAAAGCCAGCCGTTCCAAGAACGAACCTTAGTGTAACTGCTAAGATTATATCGTCTCCAAGACAGGATAGGAGAAAGCCAGCCGTTCCGAGAAAGAACATTATCCGTTCAGCATAAAATTCACCCTGGGCGGGAATCGAACCCGCGACCTAGCGCTTACAAGAGAGACGCGCAATCATCCAAATTTAACAAGGCTGACAATAGTACTCGTATGCCGGAATAGACACATGTTTAGGATAAAGTTCGCCCCAGGCGGGAATCGAACCCGCGACCCCGCAGGTTGTACTTACTCGAGCTGTATTCAGTGAGAGCTATTCTGCAGATCATGTTGGCGGTAAGGTTGGTAGTCCTGTTAAATCGCTTCAGTAATATAGCCACCTGTTCTAGAAGAAATCGACTCACAGCTTTCATGTTAGTGCCCAAGACGGGCGCCATTTGTACAAATCTGAAAGGTAAAAAATGAAAGGTTTGTAATACTAGGAATTAGATTAGATAATTCCCATTCGATTCCTGACAAAGTCAAAATTTTCTTGCTTTTGTGCTTACATTTTTGGGGCAACTTAGCCTTGTGAATGAAGTGCTTGGAATGCAGAATTCCGACCCTCATAGCTTTAAGGGGGTCGATGTTTCTAAATTCAAGATGAATCATAAGTTTGTCCTATTTGAAGCATAAAGCTACCGGGGTTTTTTTTTCTACAACTTGAAAGAAGTAGGGGTTTACCGTCACTTTTTTTTGTAAGAAGTTTGATAGAGAGAGCTGTAGCTCCTAAGATCTTATCATCCCGAAAACGAAGAGAGAAGGAAGACAGGATAAGAGAAAGCCAGCCGTTCCGAAAACGAAAACGTCTCTTTTAACAACTAGGTGGTCTCGTGACAGGTTTTTACAACTTACTTGTTAAACACAGCGTAAATGAAGTCCACGGTAATCAAATAGGGAAGGCTGACTATGGATACAAGTCGCATTGTCCTATGTTTGAACACCCAGTTGACAAAACCTTTGTTAGCAGAATCAATGGCGTCCTGAACACACAACAAAATAAATTACGGTCACTATTAGTTTTGCTGTCTTTGGTCCGGTTGGGGGACCTTGAACAGGAAATAGACCAGCTTAGTCTAGCGGGACGTTAAACAGGGAGTAGACCAGCTTAGTCTAGCAGGGGGACGTTAAACAGGGAGTAGACCGGCTTAGTCTAGCTGGGGGACGTTAAACAGGGAGTAGACCAGCTTAGTCTAGCTGGGGGACGTTAAACAGGGAGTGGACCTGCTTAGTCTAGCTGGGGGAGTTTAAACAGAGAGGATGTCAGTCTGAATTTCCCTTGCTAAAGAAATAGCAAAGGTTGAGGGCGAAGGGCATCCACTCGTAATATTTGTGTAGCTAAAACCAAATGCCACCCCAAAGCAATCACCCTAGGGCTGATTGAGAGGCTGACGAAAAACGCCGACCCCGTCTGAATACGGGGAAAGGTGAAGAAAAAGAAGAAGTGTTGAAAAGATAGGGGTTGCTCCTGGACACCTAGAAAATCCAGAAATAATAGGTACCGGGACTCTTTCCAGTCTAGCTGGGGGACGTTAAACAGGGAGTAGACCAGCTTAGTCTAGCTGGGGGACGTTAAACAGGGAGTAGACCAGCTTAGTCTAGCGGGGGACGTTAAACAGGGAGTAGACCTTAGTCTAGCAGGGGGAGTTTAAACAGAGAGGATGCCAGCCTGAATTTCCCTTGCTAAAGAAATAGCAAAGGTTGAGGGCGAAGGGCATCCACTCGTAATATTTGTGTAGTCAAAACCAAATGCCACCCCAAAGCAATCACCCTAGGGCTGATTGAGAGGCTGACGAAAAACGCCGACCCCGTCTGAATACGGGGAAAGGTGAAGAAAAAGAAGAAGTGTTGAAAAGATAGGGGTTTAAAAGCTCCTGCACACCTAGAAAATCCAGAAATAATAGGTACCGGGACTCTTTCATGAGACGGTTTTCAAGAAGCTCTTCCAGCCAACCCCATTCTTACCTGGAATATAGCCTTGACGGTGGGTGGTAGGTTGGCAACCAGAGCCTCTTCCCTGTGTCGTATACACTCTTTACATTCAGGATCAAATTCGTCTTCGTCAGGATGTTGATAGTTTTCCTTCTGAACTACTATCAGTTTGGACTGGACGGCCACACATTTGGTGCAGTTGATCAGGTTGTTCTTCGAGAGGAAGCGAAGGGCGTCGTCAAATCCTTGCTGACACATTTGAGAGAGGATCTGATGGGGGGGAAACAAAGGAGGGAATTGAATACAGGGCACGGTTTTCCCCAGTGGTAACGCGCTTGATTAAAATACAGAAGGTCCTGGGTTCGAATCCACCATCGGATAAAAAAAAGCACTCGTATTTTGATTGCAAATATTTCAACGGGTTACTTTCTGGTGTTGGCCAAGCACCTAAATGGGGAGTATTGAGTCTCTTCTCGCCGATCTGTTGAGTGAAAAACTGCGGGATGGGCATGCTAAGACATAGACCACCAGAGTCTACTGTAGCAGTTGTTGCTATGAAACAAAATATATTTAACCCTACTTACCAGTACCAGTGCCCTAAATCACCAAAGTATGGAAAAGTATTTACAATCGACGGGTTACTACGGGTTAAGTATTTAGTATTTACTTGCCATGCAGAAGGTCCCGGGTTCGAATCCCATCATCGACAAAAAAATTTGCACTCGTTTTGCAAATATTTCAACGGGTTACTTTCTGGTGTTCTCGTGTTGACCCAGCACCTAAATGGGAAGTATTGTGTCTCTTCTCGCCCATCTGATGAGAGGCATACTACGGGATGGGCATGCTACGACACAGACCACATGCGTCCAATGTAGCAGTTGATTCATTGCTACGAAATAAAAACGGCGGTGAAACACTCATCTTTTTTAAATTATATATAAAAAAAAAAAATTAATCCCATATTTCGATATGATTCGTCCGAATTCAAAATTCTGCTTTTCCATTGGCTATTACACTTGTAAGATACTTTTCCATACTTTGGTGATTTAGGGCACAGGATTCCAACTTCCCTTCTTTTCTCCTTCGTCACCTTTTACAGTCGAACCTGTATAATTGGGAATCCAAAGGACCGGCAAAATTTTTCCCATCTATCCAGGGCTCCCAGTTACAAAAATGTTTCCACAATTATAATTATTGTTACAAAATTAGAAATGAAAGAGCCACGATTTTTCCCCCCGTTTTGATGCAGATTTCCCATTTAGACCGGTCTCACTTAGACAGTTCTGTATTCATATTTTCTCAAAAGTTAAAAATAAAAGCAATGACACTAGTCTTAAGATATCAACCTGGTTCCTTTATCATGGCTTGACAATACGTTTATCTCGGATTAAACTTCCTCCGGGTGTATTGATTTAACAGTTCGGGCTGATAACACAACTTTACTGATAAGAGAATGATAAGAGTGATAACAAAGGCAGAAGAGAAGTGTGTCATGACTGTCATGAGAAATCGAACACTGGGAATGTAAACATAGACACCGCTCATCCACCTGCCTAATATATTAGGGAAATTGAAAATAATCACGCCTGATATACCTGTCTAATGGAAGGAAATTAATGAACAAACAAATTTTATTTATTTACACGCTAAGCAACAAGGTCATGTGTGACAGTCAAATTTGGAAGCAAAAATAATCAAATTATGATGTACCTATATGAGATTATTGTTGGTTAATTCGAGAAATCAAGAAATGAGTAAATACCCGTACTTAAGTATATTTCTGATAAGGACCTAGTGAGACAGCCGTTGGAACAAATAAGTAGGGGAGGCAACTGTAATAACGTAGGTCTTATCGAAATTTTATTTATTTACACGCTAAGCAACAAGGTCATGTGTGACAGTCAAATTTGGAAGCAAAAATAATCAAATTATGATGTACCTATGTGAGATTATTGTTGGTTAATTCGAGAAATGAAGAAATAAGTAAATATTCATCGTACTTAAGTATATTTGTGATAAGGACCTAATAGTGAGACAGCCGTTGGAACAAATAAGTAGGGGAGGGGACTGTAATAACGGAGATCTCATCATCCCGGAATCGAAGAGAGAGGGAAGCCAGGATAGAAGAAAGCCAGCTGTTCCGAGAACGAACCTTATTTGTTTACGATAAAGTTTGCTCCGGGCGGGAATCGAACCCGCGACCTAGCGCTTATAACTTTAGTGCAATAGTCTTAAACTAAAATGGACGCGGCACACAAGGGATCAAGAAAAGACCACCTTTAGCGCTTACAAGCGCAGACTCGATAGCTCGATACCCTCCAGGTTAATTCAAAAGTCTATGGGGGTACGAAGAGGATGCGGATGCGGCAGTGAGCAGACGCATGAACATCTCCTGGTATGCTACCAAATGGAGATGACATGCCACTCACGCAGATCTCCTTGCGGCAAACGAGAGGGCAATTTACGTCTCAAATTACTGGGGAAGAAAGATTTGATGAGAAAGAAGAGGACACGGAAAGTAAGTAAGTAACTCAAGAAGGCATTTCGTTCTTGATAACATCCGGCTGTGTCTTTGCTCTCAAGTCTACAGAAATTAAACCCCGCGACTTACTTACGCAGAGGCTTGAAAATTACGTCAACAAAAAACTTTAGACTTGGGTTAAACTTCTGATGCAAATATGTCCATGTAAAGCATGGCACGTGCGAATGGTAATAACTTTTTAGGCAAAAACATAGTTACAATACGCTTTGACGTAAGTACTTACTTAGGTAGGTAAGTATTAGACATCTATTCTACATCAATACTATCAGTCCCTATCTATTCATTCTATTCTTAAGAATCTCAAGAAAAAAAGCAGGGGAGTATTGAGTCTCTTCTCGCCGATCTGTTACTTTCTGGTGTTGGCCAAGCACCTGAATAGGGAGTATTGAGTCTCTTCTCGCCGATCTGTTAAGTGAAAAACTACGGGATGGGCATGCTACGACATAGACCACAAGAGTCTACTGTAGCAGTTGTTGCTATGAAACAAATTATATTTAACCCTACCAGGATTCGAACCCCAACTCACCTCCGGGTCAGGCGGGAACAGGATCCGCATGATTCGGAAGAAGTTCTGCGAGGACAGCTCGACACTGGTGTTGGCAAAGTTCATATGGAATAGCTGTGGGGACAGGTCACGGGGACAAATATCGCTCTCCCCACAGAACGGGGACACGGTGATTGTGTTCTCGTCTAACACGGGCAGGTTATCGCTGACCCCACCGTCCATATAGCGGACTCCGTGGAACTTGGGCGGGATGAAGCCGGAGAAAAACGGGACGAACGCCGACGCCAGGAGTGCCTGACGGAGAGAGATAAGGACGGGTTTTACCACTAATGCTGGGAATGGGATTTACCAACTCGGGATTGAGATGAAAGAAGGATTTCCCTATACTTAAGATAGCCAGGTCAACCTCGGATTGAACTAAATCCTGAGACAATCCACGGTGGTAAAACTTGACCTAAATAGGGTATTCGGATACGGTTAAATGAAATTGTACGCGCGGATTTCACTAGAATACCGCTGTGTGTGAAAGGACTCATTAAACACTCATTGACTAGGCGGAAAAAAACCGCGAGAGCGGAATACGCGCGGTAAAAATCCGCTCAGTGTGAAATGGCTCTAAGCATGGCACGTGCGAATGTTAATTACTTTTTAGGCAAAAACATAGTTCCAATACACTTTGACGTAAGTACTTAAGTAGGTAAGTATTAGACATCTATTCTACATCAATACTATCAGTCCCTATCTATTCATTCTATTCTTAAGAATCTCAAATACCTATGTACAAACGTCAATTAATTGCCTCTCTACCTTATCAACTTTTCTAATAGAACTTCAACTTACGCACCCAATAACTTTTTATTGAACGTAAGTACCTACCTAACTCCAAAAATAAAGTACGCATATTATACTTGGTACTTAATTACGTGAGTAAGTACTTATACTTAGTAACCTAAATAATAGGTAAGTATTAGACATCTATTCTACATCAATACTATCAGTCCCTATCTATTCATTCTATTCTTAAGAATCTTAAGTACCTATGTACAAACGTCAATTAATTGCCTCTCTACCTTATCACCTTTTCTAATTGAACTTCAACTTACGCACCCAATAACTTTTTATTGAACGTAAGTAACTCCAAAAATAAAGTAGGCATATACTTAGTACTTAATTACGTGAGTAAGTACTTATACTTAGTAACCTAAATAATTATTAGGTACGTTGAATACTTTGAAACTACCAACCTCCAGATTCGAAATCCACCGAGCTACTCACTTGTTTTATTTTTATTATTACCTACCTACCTATATAAGTATTATTTTTAACATGATATACCTATGTACATTTTTTTTTACAGATATGTATAATGTGTATTTTTTATTTTTAATAAATACAAATAAAATGTGTATACTTCGTCTTAAACATATTTCCAGAGGGCGAGGTGCTCTTTGAAATTTGTATATTGAAGTCCAACGGAAGCAAGCTTACAAATCGGAGCTTGGAGGTTTAATTACCTAAATTGACTGACTAACTAATAACTATTTTCTAGGATTCCATAGCTAGGTACCTAGGTACGTAGGTATTAGTTACGCATGTAGCATACTTAGCAATGCGAGATAAGTTCAAGGGCAAATACATATGAGATGGGTGTTTACCTTATCTTTATCAATAGTAAGAATCTGCTCCATTAGGTAACATTTTGTGTTCTTATTGGTATGATCTCATGCTTTATAATCTCAGCTCAAGGCACTGATGTCAACAGCTGGTTGGCTGGTTTTCTCCTTTCCTGTCTTCCTTCTCTCTTCGATTTCGGGACGATAAGACCTTAGCAGTCACAGTTCCCTCTGTCAAACCTCTTAAGAAAAGTGGTGTTTTGACTGTACTATGACAGGAGTCTCTGAAACTCTATTACTACAGTAGGTATTTATTATGTAGCGGTCTTTTCTTGATCTCTAGTGTGCCGCGTTCATTTATATTTAGGACTATTGCACTCTGGCAGTAGGTACTTTGATTAGTCAGTAACATAGAGTTGGACTGAGTTCAGTCTCTGAACTCTTTGAACCGTGTGCAAAAAATGAAGCCCTACCTCTGAACCCTAAATATAAAGAACCCTAAATATAAAGTTGAGTCTGGGTTGAATAAAGTTGAACAAGTAGGTAAAGCTGTGTTCAGCCAGCCTAGTTAGCTTGGAGGGTAGTGCGTCTGCCTTCTAACGCGCTAGGCCGTGGGTTCGATTCCTGCCCGTGCCGAATTTTATCCTGAACGAAAAAGGTTCGTTCTCGAAACGGCTGGTTTTCTCCTTTCCTGTCTTCCTTCTCTCTTCGCTTTCGGGACGATAAGACCTTAGCAGTCACAGTTCCCTCTGTCAAACCTCTTAAGAAAAGTGGTGTTTTGACTGTACTATGACAGGAGTCTCTGAAACGTGACGTGTACTATTGCGGGAAGGGCCTCAATTAATAAAACATTGCGTCTATTCCCTGTGATGAGGAAGTCAGTGCCATTTGAAATAAACAAGGCCAGACTGACTCACGTTTCTAGTCGCGTGAATGGCCAATTTATTCCACCAATCAAATATATCACACGATGCAGGACAACTGGGGACTCACAGTCTGGTCTAAATCTAGAATATCTAGAATTCTAGATGTTAAGGTGCCAGCCTAGTTAGCTTAGTTGGTAGCGCGTCTGCCTTGTAAGCGCTGGGTTGCTGGTTCGATTCCCGCCCGGGGCGGATTTTATCCTGAACGAAAAAGGTTCGTTCTCGAAACGGCTGGTTTTCTCCTTTCCTGTCTTCCTTCTCTCTTCGATTTCGGGACGATAAGACCTTAGCAGTCACAGTTCCCTCTGTCAAACCTCTTAAGAAAAGTGGTGTTTTGACTGTACTATGACAGGAGTCTCTGAAACGTGACGTGTACTATTGCGGGAAGGGTCTCAATTAATAAAACATTGCGTCTATTCCCTGTGATGAGGAAGTCAGTGCCATTTGAAATAAACAAGGCCAGACTGACTCACGTTTCTAGTCGCGTGAATGGCCAATTTATTCCACCAATCAAATATATCACACGATGCAGTTTCAATCTTTCAATTGAGTGAGTAACAATATCAGGTGCAATTTCGGATGGCACATTTTCAGGATCTAATGAAGTGCGAAACAGAGACTAAACTTGATATTTATGATCATTTGATCATCCTAGTTAGTTTGAAGGGTTCTGCCTTATGAGGGCTAGGTCGTTGGTTCGATTCAAGCCCGGGGCGATCTCTATTCTAAACAGATAAATCTTGTTCACGGAATACCTGGCTCCTCTCCTCGCTTTCGGGATGACAAGACTTCAGTTCAGTCTCAAAACAACATTTTTGGTTGTCCAAACATCGATGTTGTTAGGGGTAGTTAAGTAGGTATAGTCTGTATAGTGGACATTGGATTTAAATAAGCCAAAGATGTCACGAGATCACTTTGATACCACAGGTTAAAAAATATCAACAATAATACCATGATGATTCCACGATTGATCAAATGATCACGAATCATCATGTTTACCTAATATACCAAGGTACCTACTTATTTTTTATTTACCTATTTATCTCTTTTTTTATCTTTTTATTAGGTTTTACTTTATTTTTCAATCCAACAAACACAACAAAAAATAAATTGCGAGGAAAATAAACATAAAGAACCTACCCAAGTAAAAACAGATAATGGATAACAAATTAATCACCATCCTTTGTTCTAGGTACATCTGAAGACTGATAAGAACAGTCACCTGTTTAGGAGATGATTCAACTTTAGTAGGTAGGTGGTTTCATAGATGATATCAGAGTCTATGATTATTCTAGTAACTGATAAGATTATTACCCAAGAACCTACTTCCCAAGGAAGGTACCTGTTGTTTTTACAAAATTCAAGTACCTAATCATCAAGTACCTAGGTACCTACATGTAACACCACAACAAGCAACAATAGTTACTGTAGGGTACTTAAGTACTTTATATTTTTTAGCTCTACTTAGGTAGGTACCTACATACTACATACTAAAGTTTAAGTTTTAACTTTTGCATTCAGTTTTTCTGTTTGTTTCACAATAACTCCTGAGCAAACTGTCAGATTTTCATGAAATGACAAATATGTTAAGACATTCAACATAAAGGTAAATTACTCATTTGATTTTGAGCAAATCAGGCCTTTGAAGGGGGGAAGGGAGAGAGGGTTCTTCAAGGGCCTTCTGGGTCCACTAACTACAAAATTAAAACGGCAAATATCCATTTAAAAGAGTTTTCTTTTGTTCACTTATTTTGTGTGATGGATGACTAGATAAGTCATATCTTAATTTTGCAACTTTCTGGTGATGGTGGTGGGGAAATGAAATTGTGATTTATGATAGACAATGTGACAGCTGCACTAAGCTGGGTAGGAGGTATAGTCAGTTGTACAACTACAAATTCATTAGAGGTACTTTACATTAATACCTACTCTGATAAATACACTCATAGCTCACCTGATCAAATTTTATCTGATACTAGCCAAAATTAGTCACTTCACTCCAGATTTCTGCTCGTAAATCCTTTAGGCATGGCTGTTCATGTTACTCATCCATTTAGTGGTATTGCTCGGGGTAGCTTAACAAAAACGAACCGGAAAATAGCCTATAACCTTCACGGGAGTGCAAACAATAAATTCACAAAGTTTCATAGCAATCGGATGAGCGGTTTGGCCAGGCATAAAGTTCGAACAAACACACAAACAAACAAATATTAATTTTGTACCTATATTAGATAAGTAGAAAGAAAGCTTTTCATGATTACCTACCTTACGGTCGTTACATTAATTAGACTTACTTTATCATGGACACTCGTTGCTTTAAGTTGAAAGTCCAGAAGAGGTTAGGTAGTAGTAGTAATAATAATAGTGCTTATTTATACTGCTCGCATAGGACTGAAAAGTCCCTTTACTCCAGCAGTAGGCTACTACTATTATTGTGGTCAAATTCTCAAATTATATTGAGGATAAAATTCCATACCTCGGCTGGGATTGAACCCACGCCTTCCTGTTTACCAGGCAAGCACCTTGACCACTACACCACCGAGGCAGGTTCACCCTCTCTCTTAAAACTTACATAACCTGTAAAACTACTACCCAATACTACTCTCAGGGTGTGTTTATGTACTGGGCTGGTGGGCTGAGATAGGCCATTCTCGGCCTTTCTTGGCATGTGGAAAATGATGTGGTAACTTAACACAGAGCCTTCATGAGTGTGTAAAGTTGGCAGGAAATTCAATTTTTTTTTCCCCCGCAACTTGTACAATCTGAATTCATTTTTTACTTTTTATCTCTAGTTTGCACGTTTATATTATACTTTTCATTTAAATTAGATATTTAAATTAGATCAGATGAGCGGTTTGGCCAGGCATAAAGTTCGAACAAACACACAAACAACAGCGAATTACAAAGCAAACAAAAATAAATATAAAATAAATTTTAAAAATTGCCGCCGGGACAGAGGGTTAGAAAAAATGCCCAACAATCCCACGCTATCCTTGCTTAAGTTACCACTCCAATGCAAAACTGTAGAAACAATATCCTATCTCACCTCATCCAAGCTCATCTCAGCCCGGTACATAAACACACCCTCAGATTATCATGCTTGTTTTTGATGAATTGTGTTTTGTTGTTCATAGATAGCACACTTGCTTGACTAGGTTTTATTGTTAAAAAAGAGTTGTTTTTAATATCTAGGAAAATATCCTAAAATACGGGCGGGAATCGAACCCGCGGCCTAGCGCTTACAAGGCAGACGCACTACCAACTAAGCTAACTAGGCTGGCTAACAACCATGGAGGTTTAATTACCTAAATTGACTAACTAATAGCTATTTTTTAGGTTTCCATAGCAGGTGCCTACACAACAACAACAACAACAACAACAACAACAACAACAACAACAACAACAACAACAACAACAACAACAACAACAACATTCCATAGCTAGGTGCCTACGTAGGTATTAGTTACGCATGTAGCATACTAGCAATGCGAGATAAGTTCAAGGGCAAATACATATGAGATGGGTGTTTACCTTATCTTTATCAATAGTAAGAATCTGCTCCATTAACATTTTGTGTTCTTATTGGTATGATCTCATTATAATCTCAGCTCATGACACTGATGTCAAATCTAAGTTGGTGTGATTCACACAGATTCAGAGGTGACTCTCAGATTATCATGCTTGTTTTTGATGAATTGTGTTTTGTTGTTCATAGATAGCACACTTGCTTGACTAGGTTTTATTGTTAAAAAAAGAGTTGTTTTTAATATCTAGGAAAATGTCCTAAAATAAGCAAATCCTATCAATGGGGAGAACTTTGGATGTGCACTAGGTGTTCAGTGTCAATAAATATTGCACAAGCACACAAGACTTTTCTGAATTTTTGTGTGGATGCATACAGATCTCTACTCGAGTAGCTTGTGCAAGAGTACAAGAGACTTCAAAATAAGCAAATCCTATCAATGGGGAGAACTTTGGATGTGCACTAGGTGTTCAGTGTCAATAAATATTGCACAAGCACACAAGACTTGTCTGAATTTTTGTGTGGATGCATACAGCAAGTAGCTTGTGCAAGAGTACAAGAGACTTTCCTTTAATTTTCAGTATGTCAACACACAGCAAGTCTCTTAAGCAGTATTGCCAGTGGACTGGATATTTGATGTTGAAATGCACTTTTTGCATTCAAGCCTGTACCTAGGTATCTACTTAATTAAATAGGTACTTTTAACATTTTACATGTTCAAAATTGGACCAATATGTAGAGTCAACATAAGAGTGCAATCCCAGGAATAACAAACCACTTGTAGAGCTAACTTACCTAATGGCATGTCACAAAGTAAACAACAGGCTGCTACAGCACCAGCTGAGGCTCCAGCAATCTTCTCGACCAACATGTGTGGTGCGTACTTCTTGAAACAAACAGCCACACCAACATGGTAAATACCAAGGAAACCACAGCCAGCAAATGAGAGATTCATGATGAGATTCTTTCTAGAAACTTTAATTACAATGAAAAAAACACTTCAAAACACTGAAATAACTGGTGGGTTCATTCCGTTAAACAGGGAAACACACAAGCACTGAAATTATTACGAAAAACACGGGAAATGAAACTTTTCTGAGCTTTTCAAATCGTGTATTTTGATTTCTTTCAGTTTAGTTCAAATAGTGCAAGAAATTCGACTGTAACGATGAGAATTCTCAGTAAAACTGATTAGAAAAAATGAGAAAAAACTTATCAGAAAGTCAGAAACTGAAACACTGAAACTGAACAAGTAAACAAAAATCTTATCAAACGACGTTAAAAATGACGCATCGCTTATTTCTGCGCGCGCGCATTCGCGTTTTCTACGCAACGGATAAATAAAAATGATGACGTCACAAGTCACAGGTGAGAAAGCACCATTCACACGAAGCGAAAACCTGTTTCTGAACATCATCGAAGAATCGAAGATTTCTAAGCTGTAGGTAGGTAGGTAGGTGTTTTTTTTTGTCTGAAGTTACCCTATAGGCTATTTTATTTTATGATGCTACATGATGTAAGAAGATGCTTGCATCTTCTTAACATCATGCTCACATCAGAG
>NW_007378951.1:72672-75497 GCF_000475195.1 Diaphorina citri | reverse complement strand
CGAATTCCCGTTATATCGCGACGAAAGACTCCAAAAGCTCACTGTTTAGTGTTTATAGCTCTGTGTATATTTGACAATTTATTTGAATCTGACTATTACGCGTATATCTGTCAAACTACTCAAATTGAATCTAACTATTACGCTTAAATCCAGATTCCACGTCAAACTGATGATGCCGATGGTACCTACAGTGGTTTTCCACCTGAAGGGAGCTTTGCATTTTCACCATGTTATGAGATGCATGAATTAAAATTAATTAAAGCTCGTATCATAACACCATACAGAAAGTGAACGAAGGGAGCTTTGCATTTTCACCATGTTATGAGATGCATGAATTAAAATTAATTAAAGCTCATATCATAACACCATACAGAAAGTGAATCAAGTGAAGAAGTATACCTGTGTATGTCGTTTTATACTCGAGATATAGGATGAGTATACCTGTATATAAGTGTATGTCGTTTTATACTCGAGATATAGGATGAGTATACCTGTATATGTCGTTTTATACTTGAGATATAGAGTGAGTATACCTGTATATGTCGTTTTATACTCGAGATATAGGATGAGTATACCTGTATATGTCGTTTTATACTTGAGATAATATACGGGCTAACCGCATATGAGGAGATGAAAATGCGTTTATACATCCTGAAGAAAACGGAGAAGGAGGAGAGTGAAAAGGGATGCGAGGGAAGTATGAATATGGAAAAAAAGGAGATAAAGTGAAATAGGTACCGACTTGTGTACATTTTTTGACGGGCTTTTTTGGTCACTGATTCCGAAATATTATTTCAAGCATCTGTCTTCATCTAGGTAAAAATATTACTGATGAGACCTAAAAATGAACTCAACTTCCCTGTAAAAAAAAAAAAGCTTTTTTAAACCTTCAATCAAAATGAAACATAAATTATTTTGCATTTTGTTTTTGTAATGCCACTAGTGGAGTTTTTAGAGCCTCGTGAAATGGTATAATTATCGGATAATAATGACGTAACGTAAGGTACCTATTTCGTGTACAGTTCACATGTGTTTTCGAGCTATTATTGTATCAGTCTATCTTGATGGACTTTTTCTGGTTTAATTCTCATCCTTAGCAATTTGTAAGTTCTAAGAAAGGTGCATCGTTACTATTTGTAGAAGTATAGGGCGATGGAAAAGTTTTGTTTGGAAAAATCAGGATTAAACATAGGTACAAAACTATCATGTCTAATTGTCTATTGTACTTAATTTGAATAAACCTAAAACAAAACTAAGACTTCAATGAAAAAAGAACAATACAAACCTTCGAGTATGTATGTCCCACTTCGACAGCCTAAATAAAGCACTATACCTACTACTTTGGGCAAAGAATTAGAAACATATAAAAACTTCGAAGAACCATTTTGGCTTTATAAACACCCGGTTCCCTTCAAACACTAACAGTTGTTGAGCACAATTAAATTTAACTACGGTTAAGTGATTGTTTGAGCGACTTCAAGACAGACAGATTAATTGCCCTGAATGCCCTGGGCCCAAGTTCTCTTTGTGTTGAGAAATCCGAGGCTCCAGTTTCCGCGGTATGCTCTGGCAGAGAACAAGAGCGATTTGTCTGAACTTCATGATTTTTGGGCTCTGATCTCTTTTGTGTGAAAAAAAACAAGAATGAAAGGAATACTTACTACTTGTACAATATCCAATGTACACTATAATAATCTTTGTCAATTACAAGAAGTCTGGCCCATCTATAAATGTATAGGTGTTCTACAAGAAAATACCAAAGAGACAAGCAAAATATCAACGCTCATTCTAATCACCTGTGAAGTCCTATGGATGACGCTGTAATACACTCTTTCTTAGCAATACCTACGGGTAATATTTGAAAAAGAAGAAAGAATACGAGAGAGGGGGAAAATGTGAAACCGAACCCATTTCCACTCCGATTCTGGAGGTGAATAGGTATACCTCTGAGTCACCCACACTAGAACGGCACACTTACCTATTTTTATATCCTGTAAGAGCAAACGAAGTTACTTGTTTTACTTGTTGACAGACATTTATATAAGGAACGATATATTTCCATTTTCCGTAGAGCTACCCTCTCCTTCCAAGTGTTCCCTTCCCACGAGATATAACGAGGTAAACAAGTATACCAAACCCAACACATGATGTGAATACTTTCATGTGCTCGGGCATTGTCTATATCTCACAAATGCAACTGTATGCGTCCAACTTTTGCTGTATTAGGACCTCCCTCTTGGATAACTATAGATTAAGACGCTTACCTGTGTCTCGCCATTTGAATTTCTCCCTACATCGTTTGCGCTATGGCCCATACTAGCGGACGAAATGTTTCACGTTTACCTCCTGTCTCTTATATTTCCTTATTATACAAGTATACTATAAAGCAAGTAGCCGAGATGTGCTCCGGCGTGCCTATGTAGTCAGTTCTCCATACACGCACCAGTGTCCTACTGAGCCTACAAATATACTCTCAAGGCGAAATCTCTACAAAATTCAGCATTGGTCTTTTGAAGTGTGTTGTCGATATGTTAGTGTGAAGGTCGTCTGGGCCATGGTGCGAAGTAATTCAGTCCATTGCTTTTGACCGGCTTGTGGTAAAGTGTTCGTAGCGAAGACAGATCATAAGAAGTTACACAATTTATTCTAGCGGTCGATTTGTAGGTACTGCACCTTTTAGAAAATCTTTTCTCTTATCTTTCTCTATGGAATTGACCACTAAAATTACTTCTGAATTTCGCGGCAAGTTTCTCTAGTTTTCAGGGAACTTATTGTGATAAAGGAGATAGAACAAACAACGCAGGAACCGCTTCACATTTCAATTC
>NW_007378951.1:20802-72516 GCF_000475195.1 Diaphorina citri | reverse complement strand
TATGTCGTTTTATACTCGAGATATAGGATGAGTATACCTGTATATGTCGTTTTATACTTGAGATATAGAGTGAGTATACCTGTATTAACGTTTTATACGTGAGATAATATACGGGCTAACCGCATATGAGGAGATGAAAATGCGTTTATACATCCTGAAGAAAACGGAGAAGGAGGAGAGTGAAAAGGGATGCGAGGGAGGTATGAATATGGGAAAAGGAGATAAAGTGAAATACCGACTTGTGTACATTTTTTGACGGGCTTTTTTGGTCACTGATTCCGAAATATTATTTCAAGCATCAGTCTTCATCTAGGTAAAAATATTACTGATGAGACCTAAAAATGAACTCAACTTCCCTGTAACAAAAAAAAAGCTTTTTTAAACCTTCAATCAAAATGAAACATAAATTATTTTGCATTTTATTTTTGTAATGCCACTAGTGGAGTTTTTAGAGCCTCGTGAAATGGTATAATTATCGGATAATAATGACGTAACGTAAGGTACCTATTTCGTGTACAGTTCACATGTGTTTTCGAGCTATTATTGTATCAGTCTATCTTGATGGACTTTTTCTGGTTTAATTCTCATCCTTAGCAATTTGTAAGTTCTAAGAAAGGTGCATCGTTACTATTTGTAGAAGTATAGGGCGATGGAAAAGTTTTGTTTGGAAAAATCAGGATTAAACATAGGTACAAAACTATCATGTCTAATTGTCTATTGTACTTAATTTGAATAAACCTAAAACAAAACTAAGACTTCAATGAAAAAAGAACAATACAAACCTTCGAGTATGTATGTCCCACTTCGACAGCCTAAATAAAGCACTATACCTACTACTTTGGGCAAAGAATTAGAAACATATAAAAACTTCGAAGAACCATTTTGGCTTTATAAACACCCGGTTCCCTTCAAACACTAACAGTTGTTGAGCACAATTAAATTTAACTACGGTTAAGTGATTGTTTGAGCGACTTCAAGACAGACAGATTAATTGCCCTGAATGCCCAAGCCCAAGTTCTCTTTGTGTTGAGAAATTCGAGGCTTCAAGTTTCCGGATGTGGCAGAGAACAAGAGCGATGTCTGAACTTCATGATTTTGGGCTCTGATCTCTTTTGTGGAAAAAAAACAAGATGAAAGGAATACTTACTACTTGTATATCCAATGTACCTATAATAATCTTTGTCAATTACAAAATTTGCCCATCTAAATGTAAGAAAGAAACATGCTTGATTTTCACCTCCTGACCTACATATTACATAAGGAAATGGGAAATAATTGAGACATATTAGCATACGTGTGCGATGTTAGTTTTAACGTTTAATTTATGGAATGAACACCCAGGGTTTCAGAAGTTATGTTTGCTTGGATAGGTTCATACAGACTTTATTAGTTTAGTATCTTTGGCAAGAGAAGGGAGAAGGAAGAAGGGACCTAAAAACGGTAGATTATTATTATTATTTTATGTAAATAGGTAACCTTACAGCTGATGCATACAAGATATCACCTACTGTGGAACAAGGGAGACACAGTAGGTACAAGTAGTGCAGTTTTGTGAATCAATAATTTTGAGCTCGGAATCTTAATATTGTGTTTTCCTTTGACCGTTTTGGAACAAATTTGTCGACCACAATCTACTTTGACAAAACAGAGGCTTCAAGTTTCCGGATGTGGCAGAGAACAAGAGCGATGTCTGAACTTCATGATTTTGGGCTCTGATCTCTTTTGTGGCATACCCCCCAAAAAAAAAAAAAAAAAAAAAAAAAAAATCCCCTTGGCCCTAACTTAACAATAAAATATTCAAATTGAAGAATTGTTTCCACTTTAAAGGTTATGAAGAATGAAGGGGTGCTCGAAGGGTTAAAGTTTGCCTTCGCTGATATCTACCTAATTCCTCATTTCCTTTTGGAAAACGAAACATGAACCAAATTTCGGCTCACCCTGCGAATAGGCAAATGGACATACTGACTGGACTGAAAAGTTGATTACTGAACTGATGGATTTGATGGTAATGATTTTGAATCAAATTATATCTACGAACTATCCAGATGGCAAGAAATCATTTTGAATGGGGCGGCCTGTTCTCTGTGTCTTCCTCTTACTATTACTGTTTCCATAACTAACTTTACTGAGATATTTTACAAATGAAATTGTCGTGATAGTGATGGATACGATACCGTCCACTTCTACTCATTCCACCATTAAAGATTTTGATTAAAGAACGTCGAAATTTCGTCTCAAGACATGAAAGTTTTCTATAAATACATACCTATACCGAGAATTTCCGAATTGCAATGTAAGTCCCGAATTCCCGTTATAACGCGACGAAAGACTCCAAAAGCTCACTGTTTAGTGTTTATAGCTCTGTATATATTTGACAATTTGAATCTGACTATTACGCTTATATCTGTCAATCTGAATCTAACTATTACGCTTAATTCTCCGTGTCTTCCTCTTACTATTACTGTTTCCATAACTAATTTTACTGAGATATTTTACAAATGAAATTGTCGTGATAGTGATGGATACGATACCGTCCTCTTCTACTCATTCCACCATTAAAGATTTTGATTAAAGAACGTCGAAATTTCGTCTCAAGACATGAAAGTTTTCTATAAATACATACCTATACCGAGAATTTCCGAATTGCAATGTAAGTCCCGAATTCCCGTTATAACGCGACGAAAGACTCCAAAAGCTCACTGTTTAGTGTTTATAGCTCTGTATATATTTGACAATTTGAATCTGACTATTACGCTTATATCTGTCAATCTGAATCTAACTATTACGCTTAAATCCAGATTCCACGTCAAACTGATAATGCCGATGGTACCTACAGTGGTTTTCCACCTGAAGGGAGCTTTGCATTTTCACCATGTTATGAGATGCATGAATTAAAATTAATTAAAGCTCATATCATAACACCATACAGAAAGTGAAACAAGTGAAGAAGTATACCTGTGTATGTCGTTTTATACTCGAGATATAGGATGAGTATACCTGTATATGTCGTTTTATACTTGAGATATAGAGTGAGTATACCTGTATTAACGTTTTATACGTGAGATAATATACGGGCTAACCGCATATGAGGAGATGAAATGCGTTTATACATCCTGAAGAAAACGGAGAAGGAGGAGAGTGAAAAGGGATGCGAGGGAGGTATGAATATGGGAAAAGGAGATAAAGTGAAATACCGACTTGTGTACATTTTTTGACGGGCTTTTTTGGTCACTGATTCCGAAATATTATTTCAAGCATCAGTCTTCATCTAGGTAAAAATATTACTGATGAGACCTAAAAATGAACTCAACTTCCCTGTAACAAAAAAAAAGCTTTTTTAAACCTTCAATCAAAATGAAACATAAATTATTTTGCATTTTATTTTTGTAATGCCACTAGTGGAGTTTTTAGAGCCTCGTGAAATGGTATAATTATCGGATAATAATGACGTAACGTAAGGTACCTATTTCGTGTACAGTTCACATGTGTTTTCGAGCTATTATTGTATCAGTCTATCTTGATGGACTTTTTCTGGTTTAATTCTCATCCTTAGCAATTTGTAAGTTCTAAGAAAGGTGCATCGTTACTATTTGTAGAAGTATAGGGCGATGGAAAAGTTTTGTTTGGAAAAATCAGGATTAAACATAGGTACAAAACTATCATGTCTATTGTACTTAATTTGATTAAACCTAAAACAAAACTAAGACTTTAATAATTCGTTACTATTTGTAGAAGTATAGGGCGATGGAAAAGTTTTGTTTGGAAAAATCAGGATTAAACATAGGTACAAAACTATCATGTCTAATTGTCTATTGTACTTAATTTGAATAAACCTAAAACAAAACTAAGACTTCAATGAAAAAAGAACAATACAAACCTTCGAGTATGTATGTCCCACTTCGACAGCCTAAATAAAGCACTATACCTACTACTTTGGGCAAAGAATTAGAAACATATAAAAACTTCGAAGAACCATTTTGGCTTTATAAACACCCGGTTCCCTTCAAACAGTTACTTTTTTGGTCACTGATTCCGAAATATTATTTCAAGCATCAGTCTTCATCTAGGTAAAAATATTACTGATGAGACCTAAAAATGAACTGAACTTCCCTGTAACTTAAAAAAAAGCTTTTTAAACCTTCAATCAAAATGAAACATAAATTATTTTGCATTTTGTTTTTGTAATGCCACTAGTGGAGTTTTTAGAGCCTCGTGAAATGGTATAATTATCGGATAATAATGACGTAAGGTACCTATTTCGTGTACAGTTCACATGTGTTTTCGAGCTATTATTGTATCAGTCTATCTTGATGGACTTTTACTGGTTTAATTCTCATCCTTAGCAATTTGTAAGTTCTAAGAAAGGTGCATCGTTACTATTTGTAGAAGTATAGGGCGATGGAAAAGTTTTGTTTGGAAAAATCAGGATTAAACATACAAAACTATCATGTCTAATTGTCTATTGTACTTAATTTGAATAAACCTAAAACAAAACCAAGACTTTAATAACAAAAGAACAATGTCCCTACCTTCTTCTCGTGAAGGATGATTTAATTACTTCAATATTAACTTTGTTTACATTTATTTTGAAAGACACGCACGGCTGAATTTTAATCAGTCAAAAATATTGTTTTTGTAACCAGAAAACTCGTTCGTGCTTTTCGCCTGAAAAACCCTCTGTGTTTATGATAGTGTTAACCTGACCATCTTGTTTGTGTGCTTTTATCGCGGCCAAATTTCGTCTTACTGATGAGAAAAGAACATTTTCAAAAATGTTATGGTGTGAAAAAACCCCTCTACATGTGACAAGACGGGGTGGGTGCACACACAGAATTTACGAGTAGTATTTTTCTAATTTTTGTTCCTTGTTTTATGAGATTCTGCACAACGGAGTATTGTAGGATTTCGTCTTACTGATGAGAAAAGAACATTTTCAAAAATGTTATGGTGTGAAAAAAACCCCTCTACATGTGACAAGACGGGGTGGGTGGATACACAGAATTTACGAGTAGTATTTTTCTAATTTTTGTTCCTTGTTTTATGAGATTCTGCACAACGGAGTATTGTAGAGAGCAATAAAATCTAAATTAAGAACAATAAAATAAAATCAAGGAAACAAATCACAAGAAAAAGAGGAAACGAAAAATGGAGAAAACTAGGTGGAAGGGGGATGGGAAGAATAAAAACAAAGGTGGAGAAAGAAAAAGTAATTAAATGCAACTTTGGGTTTGGTGGTTATAGTGGCCGTCCCCGGTATTATGAGGAAATAGAAAAATAGAAAACTTTAATGTACTTTTGAAAAATATAAAAATAATAATAACTATTGTATACCTATAGCTAGATATCAACCAGTCTAATTGTTTTTTAATGAGGCAGATTCGCCATGTAGTGGCGGTATCTTTTGAAACCGACTTCGCCATATATGAATTTTATAATGATAATTATTAATGATAAATGATAATAATTAATAAAAACGCATGAAATATCATAACATCATATGAAATACCTACGACGAGTTCATGCCACCCATTGTTTAAGCAAAACAATGTAGAGAATTGAAATCAAGAAATGTTTTGGTGAATACGATATTTTTTTAATTAGTTATTATAGTTATGCGACGAGATTCCTTTTGGCTTCTGTTAAGAAATATTAATTTGATTCCGCGAGCCTCTTTGGTCAGTCGATTTTCCTCATTTGGAAGAAGAGTTTTTGCTTTGTTCAAAACATGTGTAGGATTTTCGCTGCCTATTTTTGCCTTACTTCCGCGAGCCTCTTTGGTCAGTCGATTTTCCTCATTTGGAAGAAGAATTTTTGCTTTGTTCAAAACATGTGTAGGATTTTCACTGCCTATTTTTGCCTTACTTCATGCATGAGATGAAAAAATAATTGTGTAAATTATTTAAATGTATGTACCTTCATAAAAATGATAAGGAGCTTGTTGGAATACGAGAGAAAAAGGCGGGTCCAAATTCAGAAGTAACTTCTAAATTCTCCAGGATTACTCCTCACATGCCAAATTACTTACTTGCATGAGATGAAAAAATAATTGTGTAAATTATTTAAATGTATGTACCTTCATAAAAATGATTAAGGAGCTTGTTGGAATACGAGAGAAAAAAGCGGGTCCAAATTCAGAAGTAACTTTTAAATTCTCCAGGATTACTCCTCACATGCCAAATTATATTGGCCAAGAAAATCATTATTTTAGCATATTAATTTACCAACATTCTTAAGCATCTATAATCTACATATGTACCTTCTACCTATACCTACTTCTTCGAGTTATTCTAGCGGTGAGCTATTATAGTAATTTTACTCATAGGACTAGTTTTAGGATCCCATCAGGTGCAATCCCAGCATATTGTGCTACTATATCATTAATTCAGCGGCAAATTATTCAGTCGATAAAAAATAGCATTTAAAAATAACTCGTATCTACATAATTATGTCGGTAGGTATTTGTTTATCCTACATAAAACTATGTTGAGTAAATATTCCTAATTTATTTATTTACATTATTAACCAAAGGAAAACGACTTCTTCATTTTTTTTTATCTTACTTGCATGAGATGAAAAAATAATTGTGTAAATTATTTAAATGTATGTACCTTCATAAAAATGATTAAGGAGCTTGTTGGAATACCAGAGAAAAAGGCGGGTCCAAATTCAGAAGTAACTTTTAAATTCTCCAGGATTACTCCTCACATGCCAAATTATATTAGCCAAGAAAATCATTATTTTAGCATATTAATTTACCAACATTTTTAAGCATCTATGTATAATCTACATATATGTACCTATACCTACTTCTTCGAGTTATTCTAGCGGTGAGCTATTAAAGTTTAGGATCCCATCAGGTGCAATCCCAGCATATTGTGCTACTATTTCATTAATTCAGCGGCAAATTATTCAGTCGATAAAAAACAGCATTTAAAAAATAACTCGTATCTACATAATTATGTTGGTAGGTATTTGTTCATCCTACATGAAACCATGTTGAGTAAATATTCCTAATTTATTTATTTACATTATTAACCAAAGGAAAACGACTTCTTCATTTTTTTATACACGATCGTGGTGAATCTAACCTAGGTCTTGAGAAATATCTAGTGAACTATGCATCTTATCTATGCTAGAGATCTGAAGTATTTTTATATATTTTTAAATACAGGTTCATTAGGAAGAAAATATTGCATACCAAAAATATATAAGTGAAAACAAGGCATGGATTTCAGTAGAAAATATCTTCATTAATTGGGAACTATGTTATTTTACAAGTGTTCTAGGCAAGGTGTCTTTGAATATATTTTGAGTTGGCAATTCACCTGTTCCATTAATGTGGCAATAAGATTCCAACTGGTAGAAATATTCAAAAAATGATAGGCAAATAGGCACCTACCTATGTTAACTTACGAACGCGAACGGCTGGCTTTCTCCTATCCTGTTCAAGTGTTCTAGGCAAGGTGTCTTTGAATATATTTTGAGTTGGCAATTCACCTGTTCCATTAATGTGGCAATAAGATTCCAACTGGTATAAGAAATCTTCAAAAAATGATAGGCAAATAGGCACCTACCTATCTTAACTTACGAACGCGAACGGCTGGCTTTCTCCTATCCTGTCTTCCTTCTCCCTTCGATTTTGGGACGATAAGACCTTAGCAGTTACAGTTCCCTCTGTCAAACCTTAATAAACCATCAGGGTCTAACACTGTACAGTGTATATATACGTATACTTTATCATCGTAGTGTACTTGCCTCGTGATGAAATATTGTAGATAGATCCAAGTAATGAAAGTAGGTATCGCGTAAACCGCAAACCTTATAGCCAAAAATAACAATGCGTCAGACCAGGTAACTCATCAGAGATAATGTAGGCATAAGAATCGGTATTGTTCCGTGAAAAATTCATTTACATTGTACAATTAGTGAACGCCCTATCCAAGGCTTGTATACAATGTGCGGTTTTCAGCAAAACCAAAATGTGATGATATAAAATAGAGAATACAGGGTGTTTTAAAGATTCTGTGAAAAATTCATTTACATTGTACAATTAGTGAACGCCCTATCCAAGGCTTGTATACAATGTGCGGTTTTCAGCAAAACCAAAATGTGTTTTAAAGATTCTATGTATTTGTGTATTCGCGGATCTTGATCGTATCGTATACAAAGAAAGGCGTGATTAAGAAGTGATTAGGTAATTCTGTGTACTATCCAGTGGGGCTATGGGTATTTAAAGATTCTATGTATTTGTGTATTCGCGGATCTTGATCGTATCGTATACAAAGAAAGGCCTGAATAAGAGGTGATTAGGTAATTCTATGTACTATCCAGTGGGGCTATGGGTATCTTCATAAGTAGTAAGTAATGTGTAAATTGTTCAATTATCAGATATATGATTTGACAAGTCACTTAGTCTCTGTTATAAGCACCTAGATTTGAGGGGGGACAAAGAGTTTGAAACTTTAAAACTGCTAGTGTTAGTACATTTTTCATAGCTTTCCTTTTACCCTTGAACTTCGAGCTTTAAGTGTTGTAATGCCTATCGTATCGCACGGCTAATGCAACCCGCAACATGAGACGTAAATTTCTAAGTAATTTAAGTGGAATACAGAGGGATCGGTGATGGATAAGAAGATAAAATAGACTTGGAGATAAGTTAACAAGCAAATAGTTGGTGAGGAAGATTCTGAAATACCTGGAAAGAGCCTTGTGAAATTTTCCTTGAGATATTTTCTCGCTAAACCGCCAGGCGGCCACAATGTATGGAAAGTTTTTTCTTGGCAAGCTCGCTGAAAGTTTTCTTCTCCTTGAGGTTTTCTTCGTTGGAAGCGACTGAAAGACGGGGAAAACTTATGGGGAACTTTAAGTGAAATGGAGTTTGGCGAAAGATAAACTCTCCCTCTCCCCTCTCACTCCCACTCTTATTCTCTGCACTTTATCATCCCCCAGCCTTTTTTCTCTCTCTCTCTTCATTTGAGAAAAATAGAAAGTAATAAGAGGTTTTCTATTCAAGCATTTTTAATCAAGTTTTAAGAATTTTAATTTGAAAAAGCTTGCGCGTCTTTTGTCTTTTCACAGGGAACGGTTAGTATATGAACTGTGAGAGAGAGAGAGAGAGAGCTTACACGTTCACATTTCTTGTACTTGGCTGGAATGTGTGAGCTCGACAAACTTTTCTTGTATCCACATAGCGTTTCTTTGGGATTTTTTCCCCGGCACCAACGCAACGCGTCACTTCTCATTCTCTAATGTACTTACATACCAGGGAGGGAACGGGGAGGATGCCAGCTCGCAAAAACGTGTTACACAATGGGAAGAAATGAGTGGGAGAAAAGCGAACGGGGGAGGGAGGAAACGTGAAAAATCCCTGGGGCACAATTTTTCTCTCTTTTCTCCTTCAATCCCCATTCTACTTCCTGCTTTTCTTTTTCCTCCACTTGCCTCGTCGCCAAGTCTCTCGTTATACCGTTGTTACCGTTTTCTACAGCAAACGTCATAGTTATCATACCACGGGACCCGGGAGTAACTTATACTCGGTACGTTACTCATATGTATCTTCGTACAAGTCATGTAGAAATAACTTATAAGTCTGTTAGTGTACTAACTTATACTGTTGTAGGTACGGAATACATACGAGCAAATGCTGATATACGTTTGGAAGATATTCAGTATCTACATACACATCTAGTGTATAAAATAGATGATATTCTACAGATATACTCATACAGTACGCTAAATGGGGACCCTGTCATTGTTCCAGTTTGCAAAGAACTCATGTGAATTATTCATAGGTAGCTCTTGTTCCTTCCTTCATTATACTAAAGAGCAGCTCAAGACGAAGTATATGTTGGGAAATAAAACCTTCTTCGGAAAATTCATCTTGGGGGCTTCCCGAGGTAACGGAATATTGGGCTTGATATTTCGGATACAAATCCACCTGGTAAATCTGAGTGAAGAATGTCTTAAAAGGAGTGATCTGAGAAACGGAATTGTTAGGACATTTTGAACCGCGTTCATGTAATCAACAATGCCAGTAGAATCGTTCTACGTGTAGAAAAAAAGTGGATAACCGTTTGAAATTCATGTCATTTTATCATCCGATTAGTGCAGTAATGGACAGGACCACTAACCACAATCTGAGATTTAAAGTTTAAAATCAACCAATTTTGCTTAATCCGAGGTAAACCAAGTTTAAAGCCAATCTTCCTTTGCAAAGGTGCACCACCTCTGTAATAGCAAGTGCATAACTGACTCTATTTCGAGTCTATGCTTCAACCACTAACTACTGAGCTACAGCTACTCCCGTTTTATCATCTCTGTGTATTTCTCTTCCCACAGCAAACAGCTTCATTATCTGTCGTTCTCCACGTTGTAACAATAAAAGTGTCCTGAATTAATCTCTGCAAACAAATTGCTCCCTCAAGTTTCATAATTAAAATCTAATTTCGTTTCTAATGAACAAAATCTGAATTGTCCAGGGACTCATTCGTATGCAAGTTTCTAGTTTCGGGGTGTACCATGATTACCTTGTCAGAATCGCGGAAGGGAAATCGAGGCCCGAGAGGGTTAGCCCCCTGCGGCTCGTTACCAAGTAAGCATGTGAATAGTTAAACCCATGTGATTTTTCACGCCGAATCGAATGGTGCTACTTTTAGAACTGTCCGACTTATTATTTTAAATACGTATTTCGTAAATGTAATAGAAAGTCGTGTGATGTTCACACCAGATTTTTTTTAGAAACTTCTTCATTAGACTTAGCGTAAATGTCCACTAGGTGTGAGGGGGTTCTGCAAGTTTTATGCTGATTAGAATTGGTAATCTGATATTGGTCCAATATTCTCCTTCATGTATCTGTTCACTGTCCTGACTTCGACATTCTCAGGTTTATATATTTCATGTCCATGTCTAATGAAGTCATTCCGATCTAAAACTTCAATATTGATCGACTTTGTACACCGATCTTGCTTGGCAATTATGGAATCATTCATTTGTGAATATACTAAGAGTATTGGACCTCGAGACGACATCAAATTTTAGGAATGTACGGACGGAATCGATAGGAATGAAATTAAGGTCTGAAGTCTGAGGAGAAATAACGCCATATTGTTCTCTTCTCAATGATTAAACGTAAACAACTTTGAAAGTTAAGGTAGGAAAGAAGGGGGTAGAAATGAAAATTAAAAGGTTATCTTTGAATAAGGCAAAGGAGAAAGATGAAAGAGAAAGAAAGAAAAATGAGCAATCGTACTAATGGCGGTATCAAATAAAAGGTTTTTTCTACATAAATATTTTATTGAATTTGTACTTGGGGAAAAAATCCAGAGTTTCTCTCCTGATGTATTTATATCGCTAAAATAATAAATAAAGAAAGAAAAATGAGCAATCGTACTAATGGCGGTATCAAATAAAAGGTTTTTTTCTACATAAATATTTTATTGAATTTGTACTTGGAGAAAAAATCCAGAGTTTCTCTCCTGATGTATTTATATCGCTAAAATAATAAACTTCAAATTTCATTTATCTCCAGGCATTTTTTATCTTTCAACATTCTTAGAAAGCAAAAGAAACAGAAAGCAGTCTTGAGAGTTCTAAAGCAAAATGAAATTCTCCAAATTAATAAAATTTCCCAAATATTTTTTTTACTGATGCAAAGGCAAAGGCTTATTTGAACAATCTTGAATCCTCAATTCTTCCGATACCCCTGGCTTCTCCACTTCTTAAAAAAAAAAGTATCTTTTGAAATATTGTTGAGCAGGAAAGGATGGGCAACTTATTTTATACATATCTAATTTAATTCTTCGAGAAAATAAAATTTGTAATATCCGAGTTTGGAGCAGGAAAGGATGGGCAACTTATTTTATACATATCTAATTTAATTCTTCGAGAAAATAAAATTTGTAATATCCGAGTTTGAAAAAAAGTTACCCTTGCTTTGAGAGAAAGCTGTAAAAGTTTATTTTAGAGCGCTTTCGTTTTGTATAAATGCTTTTCTGAATTAATTTGGGTCTATGTTGATTCAATTTCTCAACTTTACCGTTCCTCATCCTGGATAAAAGAACACTGGGGCAGAATAATATACCCAGGTTCCAGGAATAATTACGTTTTGTGGAACAATCATTTTGCTTCCTACTTCGGATATAAGAGAAAGGAGAAGAAAAGTATTGAAAACCTGTTCTCTTACATTATACTTTTATACCAACTTTTTGTGGATTGCCACTCGTAAAATAATCGTTTTATTTTATTCGGCATTCCTGTTAAATGAGATATAAAAGTAATTTGGAATCGTTTTATTTTATTCGGCATTCCTGTTAAATGAGATATAAAAGTAATTTGGCACTTTGGCTTACGAAACGAGAACCGTTTATAGACTATAAATTCTAGGCTTGCTCTTAATCTGCATTTGCTATGTCTCTAACTCTAACGTTTTAATGAAATTTCCTTACTTTATGAACACAACTACCTCTTTTAAAGATTTTCTACCGTTGCACCTTTGACATGTTTGGCAACGTAGCCTACTTTTGTAATGACTCCTTGCTGCCATATCCATCTGGATAACGTAAGTAATTTGGCACTTTGGCTTACGAAACGAGAACCGTTTATAGGCTATAAATTCTAGGCTTGCTCTTAATCTGCATTTGCTATGTCTCTAACTCTAACGTTTTGATGAAATTTCCTTACTTTATGAACACAACTACATGCAGATTCTTGATTTAAAGAGTGCTAAAATCAACACTTCAAAATTATCCGTTACGAGAGAGAATGGTTTTGGTGGCGGGTGGAGTTATAAGCTCATTAGAGATTTCCTTACTACAAAACTAGCTCCAATGTGATCAAATGAGCTCTCTATGTTTCTCTTCACTAACGTCGATAGCAATGTAATATATTGTTGTGTATTACTATGAAAGTTCAATGTTGCAGTTGTGGAGATATTACGACCTGATAAAGGTTCTGTATGGAGACTGTTCAGATATTGTTGTGTATTACTATGAAAGTTCAATGTTGCAGTTGTGGAGATATTACGACCTGATAAAGGTTCTGTATGGAGACTGTTCAGTTCCCAATAAAGTCGATATTTATGAGGCGGAACAATCTTGATAATTTCTGCAATGTCATCCAGTGGATATTGGCTAGGGGGTTAGATACATTGGGCGAGAAGGGACACCGATTTTATGTTTCGATATACCTACATAAGTATATTTTTTTCGAAATTTTATGATGCATTTTCTACACACTCTTCACACATGAGTTCATTTCATTTAGTTTGCACAAAAAAGTAAAAAGTAGGTGTTCAGTTCCCAATAAAGTCGATATTTATGAGGCGGAACAATCTTGATAATTTCTGCAATGTCATCCAGTGGATATTGGCTAGGGGTTAGATACATTGGGCGAGAAGGGACACCGATTTTATGTTTCGATAATCGATATACCTACATAAGTATATTTTTTTCGAAATTTTATGATGCATTTTCTACACTCTCTTCACACATGAGTTCATTTCATTTAGTTTGCACAAAAAAGTAAAAAGTATAAGAGAGAAAATAATTGACGCATTTCCACTCAATAGTCCTGGACGATATAAATTTTCAAAGTTGTCTCTTCTCTTGTAGACAGTACAGACTCCCATGGATCTGAAACTGAACTAACTGGGTGTTGTGTTGCGAATCAGCAATGAATCCCGTGGATGAATCACAAACTTGGTGAACCGTGAACTTCCTAAAGCATTGTATGAACATCCTAAACTAAAGCATTGTTCTTGTTAAGATCCCGTGGATGAATCACAAACTTGGTGAACCGTGAACTTCCTAAAGCATTGTATGAACATCCTAAACTAAAGCATTGTTCTTGTAGTAATTTGGCACTTTGGCTTACGAAACGAGAACCGTTTATAGGCTATAAATTCTAGGCTTGCTCTTAATCTGCATTTGCTATGTCTCCAACTCTAACGTTTTGATGAAATTTCCTTACTTTATGAACACAACTACATGCAGATTCTTGATTTAAAGAGTGCTAAAGTCAACACTTCAAAATTATTTGTTACGAGAGAGAATGTATTGTTTTGTACAATGCTTATGGTACCTGAGATCAATCAATGTGATTTCTCAACTTTGACAATTCAGTCGACTTTGACAATGGTTCAAATCACCAGCTTTCTATTTTATTTCCCGTGTTTTAGTGTTAAATGTTACCGATATACGTGCTTTTTCGTTAGTGTTTCGTAAAATATTGACATATCCACCTGATGATGATCCAATGATCGAAATGCGCATCGTGTAATTGTAAGTAACAAACATGGTATCTTAAGGCTAAATAATTGAGAAATCACATTGATTGATCTCAGGTACCATAAGCATTGTACAAAACAATACATTCTCTCTCGTAACAAATAATTTTGAAGTGTTGACTTTAGCACTCTTTAAATCAAGAATCTGCATGTAGTTGTGTTCATAAAGTAAGGAAATTTCATCAAAACGTTAGAGTTGGAGACATAGCAAATGCAGATTAAGAGCAAGCCTAGAATTTATAGCCTATAAACGGTTCTCGTTTCGTAAGCCAAAGTGCCAAATTACTTTTATATCTCATTTAACAGGAATGCCGAATAAAATAAAACGATTATTTTACGAGTGGCAATCCACAAAAAGTTGGTATAAAAGTATAATGTAAGAGAACAGGTTTTCAATACTTTTCTTCTCCTTTCTCTTATATCCGAAGTAGGAAGCAAAATGATTGTTCCACAAAACGTAATTATTCCTGGAACCTGGGTATATTATTCTGCCCCAGTGTTCTTTTATCCAGGATGAGGAACGGTAAAGTTGAGAAATTGAATCAACATAGACCCAAATTAATTCAGAAAAGCATTTATACAAAACGAAAGCGCTCTAAAATAAACTTTTACAGCTTTCTCTCAAAGCAAGGGTAACTTTTTTTCAAACTCGGATATTACAAATTTTATTTTCTCGAAGAATTAAATTAGATATGTATAAAATAAGTTGCCCATCCTTTCCTGCTCAACAATATTTCAAAAGATACTTTTTTTTTTAAGAAGTGGAGAAGCCAGGGGTATCGGAAGAATTGAGGATTCAAGATTGTTCAAATAAGCCTTTGCCTTTGCATCAGTAAAAAAAAATATTTGGGAAATTTTATTAATTTGGAGAATTTCATTTTGCTTTAGAACTCTCAAGACTGCTTTCTGTTTCTTTTGCTTTCTAAGAATGTTGAAAGATAAAAAATGCCTGGAGATAAATGAAATTTGAAGTTTATTATTTTAGCGATATAAATACATCAGGAGAGAAACTCTGGATTTTTTCTCCAAGTACAAATTCAATAAAATATTTATGTAGAAAAAAACCTTTTATTTGATACCGCCATTAGTACGATTGCTCATTTTTCTTTCTTTCTCTTTCATCTTTCTCCTTTGCCTTATTCAAAGATAACCTTTTAATTTTCATTTCTACCCCCTTCTTTCCTACCTTAACTTTCAAAGTTGTTTACGTTTAATCATTGAGAAGAGAACAATGTGGCTTTTTTAATTTTTTTGAAAAAAGCATTTTTAAAAAAAGCATTTTGGCTCAAATGTAAAATGGGTCAAAAAAAGCATTTAAAATGTAAAATGCAAAATGCTTTTTCAAAACCAATTTGAAATGTAAAATGTAAATGTACATTTTACATTTTGCATTTTGCATTTTCCATTTTGCATTTTGCGGTTCGCACATCTCTGCCCCTAACATCGAGCAAAACGTTCGAGTAAATAAGGAAAATCAAAATTAATAGAGAAATGAAAAACAGGTTACCATTTGGAGGTTATTCAATAATAGGCTAATGGTCGTTTTTCAGATAAGTTTATACGTACTACATATATTCCGATAATTATTGCCTTGTTTTCGTGTTTTATAACAAAATCTAATAATGTACCCATGTATTAGGTTGGGTACATCATTATAATTACATATCTATGTACTTTTATACTACTGAAAGACCAAGTTTATATCGACAAATACAAAGACAGACAGTTATACTCATCCAAACACTCACCACTTTAAAATATTAATAAGTTTTTCCTACCAACTAGCGCACCTTGGAGCTATATTTTATTGGAGTAAGGTAGGTTCAAGCTATAATTTCCAATACAAGGCGGGAAAACCATCCATCCATCCATCCATCCAAATTTAGCACCGAGAAAGTGTTTTGGGAACACATGAAATTAACGGAGGTACTTATGGAGGCTACACTAGAATACTCGACTTAAACACCCATTAAGATTACTGGAGTGTTATTTTTTGGAGAAAAAAATCATCCTCAAGAAACGCACCACCCTAATTACTGTCAATTTTAAATTAAATTTATTTTCGAGGAACAAAGAAGAAACACCTAGGTATTAATAATGATGGACGGGTTGCTTGATATAAATTCTCAGCCCGGACACCCATATAATTATCTACCGTTCCCAGTTGCCTACCGAGATGTCAAGGTGCAGACGGTTGCTTGATATAAATTCTCAGCCCGGACACCCATATAATTATCTACCGTTCCCAGTTGCCTACCGAGATGTCAAGGTGCAGACTTTTTATCTTCTTTGTTTTTACTGTCGAGGACGCGTAGGTATCATAATTACAATATTGAGACGCGAACAAGACAAATCGTTTTTGTTTCTTTTATACCTGCTCGTATGTATGTACTATGTAGGTAGTTCACTAACAGAACGGAGAACGTCTTGATGTTTTTGTGACGTGGACTTGTATGAACGTAAATTGGTGCAGGTGTAAGCTAGTCTAAAAGTGTAAGTGGCACCATAAATGCCAAAGGCCGTCTCTTGTCCATTCTGAGCCCCGACATCCGGGCAACTGAAGTCTTTCAGGCTCTCTTTGGAAAATATTAAATAAGCTGTCGACGTCTTGATGTTTTTGTGACGTGGACTTGTATGAACGTAAATTGGTGCAGGTGTAAGCTAGTCTAAAAGTGTAAGTGGCACCATAAACGCCAAAGGCCGTCTCTTGTCCATTCTGAGCCCCGACATCCGGGCAACTGAAGTCTTTCAGGCTCTCTTTGGGAAATATTAAATAAGCTGTCAAAATCGTTCGCATTCGTATTCTTGGAAGTGTTCTGCATTCAACAGGTAGCACAGTTGTTTGATTTTCCTTCATAAACAAAATTTTACACAAAAGCTGTCAAAGGATATGTTACGTTACTGTCTGATGTTGATGTATGTATACTCTCCTCGGAAAATATCAGGCAATGAAACAACACGTTCAATTTAATTCGACTTTCAACTTTGTTTAAAACGTCTTCCCTGTCAGAACAAATTAGGTTAATATTCGAGTGAGGTAGACCGACCATTCTCACCTTCCTCATACTCTAATACCCTCACACCCACTCATGTGAGCTATTAATTTCAAAATGTTTAATGTTTTGATTTTAATACACCACTCCTGTTGTTGAAACTCTTGAATGTGTTTTTGACACTTAGCACGGCGCTCTTGTTTCTCCATAATGAAATCGTAATAAAAATACGCTCATACATGTTTATGTTATGGGTTTTTTTTTTCTTCTTTCCACATTTCAAATTTCATGTTGTTTTGCTCGGGTGTGATGAGTAGTGTAGGTATTGTGTTCATGTCGACCTTTAGTAGAAATAATTGCTTGAATTATAACCGGTGTCATTTGAGAATTAATTTATGGCCCTAAGCTCTGTCGGACGATGCTGACATTGATTGAAATGTTATTTAGGTAAATAATAAATATAAGCCATCAGGACAAGCTATTATGATTTTGCGTACTTTAGTATTATATGTATGTCCTTGAATGATATTTGCTTTTATCTTTTATGCCTCATGTCTCATGTTGTCTTTCTATCTTGTTAGGATTAGGCTCCTGAATATTACCTCTTCTTTTGACTGAAAAACAAGTATTAGACATAACAAAGACTCAAGAAAATAGTGAGGCTTATTTGTGTTGGTAGGTAGGCAAAGTCTTTGAACAAACACCATTTTCTCTCTATTGTTCACTATGTTGCCATCCTGTATGAACTATGTAGCTATTACAGCTATTTAAAAGCTCGAGAGAGATACTGCTAAGAAGAAGCACAAGGAAGATAAACAACACAACTTTAGGGAGAAAACTAAAAGGAAAGAGGTGAAAAAATTCCTTCTCCCTCTCTAATAGAAGAGAAGCTTTTTAGAAAGTTCAACAAAATTAACCAAGACAAATATTTTCAGTTTAAAACTTTAAAATGAAAAGTGAAATATTAGAGGGTGAGCAAGGGGAAGAGACATACTTATGTTATGTAAATTTGTTAAACAAAAGTCATTTTAAATTTGGCGAAGCGAGATTTTCATATTTTAATTTTTGGAGCATTAAAATTTTTACAAGATGAGAATGAAAGACACTGTGACAGACGCAGCAAGAACTAAAATTTTAGCTGAGACATAGGTATTATTATCATCAGTAGTACAAAAGTTTATAGCATCTAACTGGGAGGTAGGTAGGTACTAGGTAGGTACATAGATGGTTGATTTTATTGTTTCTGACTTGCTGAGAAAAATTGTCTTCCCTTCTACTGATTTTCCCATTCCGTTCTTTTTTCACATAGCTACTTGCTGCTACCCCTTCTTATCTTTGATTCTTTGTGTTAAATCTCGTTGACTCTCGGTCATCTTGGTGTTTGATTATCCGCATAATTATACGTATGTACCTAAGTAGATATTTATTGGAAAGAACAAAACCCAAACACGATCCTACACACATAGTGATCAAGATGCATGCAGGATGCATCAGGTGAATATACATATTGCACATCTTTACATGCAAGCCAAACTGCAACTCTTGCTGCAAATATCACACGTCATCGTCAGCTTGATTTCGATAAAATTTATTTCTAGTCACGACGAGCTATGCAAATTTTCATTTATTTTTTTCAAACTCTCTAAACAGAAGCAATTCTATTTCTGGTGTAATACAGGATCAATTGGGTCACTAGTTTCCATTTCTCTTTTTAGGTACATAGAAGATACCAAAAGATACCTTCTGAATAAAATTATCGATTTCTTATTGCACTACTATTCCTCTCGAAGTACAGGTTGTTAAAAATAAAATTCTCAAATCAAATACAGAAACTTGATTTTCCATTTACACTAATTGCTGAAGTATATTGGTACGAAAGACAAGCAAGGTATCTTGATACGAATTTCCAATGAAACTAATAAACTAAGAGACATACCCCACAAACTTCCCTAAATCATCAGTTTCGTGATATAGTGGTATCGAAAGAAAGAAGCAAGATACATTCTGTTGTAGACAAAAACACTACTCCCTGTAGGTTGACGGGATATCTCGTTGTTTTTTTTTTTTTTTTTTTCCGGGGCCGTGTGGTTTGAGGGTATTTCTGTTTGTTTTTTTTGTTTTTTTTTTTTTTTTTTTTTCCAGTGGGATATTAGTGGCCGTGTTTTTACTATCACACATGTTCCTCATACATTGTACGCTTTTATACTCTCCTAATGAATGCACCGATTCCTATCGCCCTGCTTTGCATATTTGCTGCAAACTGCAAACTTGATGATGTGTGTTGATTCTTTTTATTGCCGTGAGTTTTGTTTTAATTGCTCTCATAGTGGTATTATCAATCATTATGAAATTGTTCTGACAGTCAAGGACACCCGAAGCTGTTCGAATGCCAATCAAAGTTGCCCCTGTAATAGTAATAGGTACGGTATTTGAGCTATTTATTATGAAATCATTACTCAAATGGAATGGATGTAAGAGAGAATATCTTGTAATGGCCTATTTCTTTTTATTTAGAAAAAAAGCTGAATTTTCCAAGACATGTTTTTATGAACAGGTACCTGTTTCATTAGAAATGACGCTGTTCGAATGCCAATCAAAGTTGCCCCTGTAATAGTAATAGGTACGGTATTTGAGCTATTTATTATGAAATCATTACTCAAATGGAGTGGATGTAAGAGAGAATATCTTGTAATGGCCTATTTCTTTTTATTTAGAAAAAAAGCTGGATTTTCCAAGACATGTTTTTATGAACAGGTACCTACCTGTTTCATTAGAAACGTGCTGTTCGAATGCCAATCAAAGTTGCCCCTGTAATAGTAATAGGTACGGTATTTGAGCTATTTATTATGAAATCATTACTCAAATGGAATGGATGTAAGAGAGAATATCTTGTAATGGCCTATTTCTTTTTATTTAGAAAAAAAGCTGAATTTTCCAAGACATGTTTTTATGAACAGGTAGCTGTTTCATTAGAAATGACAAGAGCTGTGCAGATAAATTCAGTGGAAGATGTTAAAAATCTTTAGGCTGGACGTTTGTATGCCACAATAACAACCCTCTTGTTTTCCAATCCATCCATCTCACACTGTCTTACTTTCTTATTTGACACCCTAACTTTAACTACAAGCTTGAATCGAGCACCATAAACCTTCACTAATCCTCTTTCTATAAACACGGAATGAGTATACAGAGTGTAAAATATTCAAACAAGATTCAAAATATGTTAAGGAGTTTAATACTCAATAAACTCAAAAGTTTCAACCTATCTAAACTCAAAAGTTTTTTTAAAACACTATCTCCTCCCAGCTTCACTTTTAGGGGATATATCTAAAAAAAAAAAAAAAAAAAAAAAAAATGTAAGCCAAGCCAACAGCCATCATAATAGTTTGACATCAAAGCTGTTAACATTACAACATGAATTTGATAGGTTTGTCAATAAATTTAATTTAATACCATTAATATTGTACCTCATTAATACTACTCACATCTTGGGTACCTATACAAATTTCCACAGGGTTGTTACTAGAGGAGATAGCTTCCGGACACTACCAACGCACTGTATTGTGTTTGCCCATTCAATAGATTGTTTTAGGATAGGAAATCAAATATGAGCAACTTATTACTTTATTTATGCTCTTTATGGTTGTGAACTTACGTACATTTATAATTCAATGTACCTAACACAAATATCTACAAGAAAAACAAAGAACGAAAGCCTTGGGCAAACTTTCCCTTTTACCCCATCAGCAATGAATCCCGTGGATGAATCACAAACTTGGTGAACCGTGAACTTCCTAAAGCATTGTATGAACATCCTAAACTAAAGCATTTTTCTTGTTAATAGATTACCAATTGCTCATCCACCTCTGTACATATCATGCTCAAATTTTGCAATTTGCACAAACATTTAACATTGTAAAAAGTACATCATGTTGGGACACTACCAACGCACTGTATTGTGTTTGCCCATTCAATAGATTGTTTTAGGATAGGAAATCAAATATGAGCAACTTATTACTTTATCTATGCTCTTTATGGTTGTGAACTTACGTACATTTATAATTCAATGTACCTACACAAATATCTACAAGAAAAACAAAGAACGAAAGCCTTGGGCAAACTTTCCCTTTTAACCCTAACATCGAGCAAAACGTTCGAGTAAATAAGGAAAGAAATTTCATGTTGTTTTGCTCGGGTGTGATGAGTAGTGTAGGTATTGTGTTCATGTCGACCTTTAGTAGAAATAATTGCTTGAATTATTACCGGTGTCATTTGAGAATTAATTTATGGCCCTAAGCTCTGTCGGACGATGCTGACGTTGATTGAAATGTTATTTAGGTAAATAATAAATATAAGCCATCAGGACAAGCTATTATGATTTTGCGTACTTTAGTATTATATGTATGTCCTTGAATGATATTTGCTTTTATCTTTTATGCCTCATGTCTCATGTTGTCTTTCTATCTTGTTAGGATTAGGCTCCTGAATATTACCTCTTCTTTTGACTGAAAAAGACATTGATTGAAATGTTATTTAGGTAAATAATGAATATAAGCCATCAGGACAAGCTATTATGATTTTGCGTACTTTAGTATTATATGATGTATGTCCTTGAATGATATTTGCTTTTATCTTTTATGCCTCATGTCTCTTTCTATCTTGTTAGGATTAGGCTCCTGAATATTACCTCTTCTTTTGACTGAAAAGCAAGTATTAGACATAACAAAGACTCAAGAAAATAGTGAGGCTTATTTGTGTTGGTAGGTAGGCAAAGTCTTTGAACAAACACCATTTTCTCTCTATTGTTCACTATGTTGCCATCCTGTATGAACTATGTAGCTATTACAGCTATTTAAAAGCTCGAGAGAGATACTGCTAAGAAGAAGCACAAGGAAGATAAACAACACAACTTTAGGGAGAAAACTAAAAGGAAAGAGGTGAAAAAATTCCTTCTCCCTCTCTAATAGAAGAGAAGCTTTTTAGAAAGTTCAACAAAATTAACCAAGACAAATATTTTCAGTTTAAAACTTTAAAATGAAAAGTGAAATATTAGAGGGTGAGCAAGGGGAAGAGACATACTTATGTTATGTAAATTTGTTAAACAAAAGTCATTTTAAATTTGGCGAAGCGAGATTTTCATATTTTAATTTTTGGAGCATTAAAATTTTTACAAGATGAGAATGAAAGACACTGTGACAGACGCAGCAAGAACTAAAATTTTAGCTGAGACATAGGTATTATTATCATCAGTAGTACAAAAGTTTATAGCATCTAACTGGGAGGTAGGTAGGTAGGTAGGTAAGCTTTTCTAATCAGCAATCTGTTTTCTTTTTTAATGGAGATTGAAGGGAAAATGGAGGTGGGATTCGTAGAATATGATTAGGTAGGTACATAGATGGTTGATTTTATTGTTTCTGACTTGCTGAGAAAAATTGTCTTCCCTTCTACTGATTTTCCCATTCCGTTCTCTTTTCACATAGCTACTTGCTGCTACCCCTTCTTATCTTTGATTCTTTGTGTTTAATCTCGTTGACTCTCGGTCTTCTTGGTGTTTGATTATCCGCATAATTATACGTATGTACCAGCTTTTCTAATCAGCAATCTGTTTTCTTTTTTAATGGAGATTGAAGGGAAAATGGAGGTGGGATTCGTAGAATATGATATGGGGAGGAAGAGAGAGAGAGAGCTGTTTCCTCTGTATTCAGGAATTTCGGTATCTATTCCCGCACTCAGTAGTTTCTCAAACAAACACAAACCCAACCAACTACTCGTATGTCCCATTGTCAGTCTGGATTCCATCATTAAAACATTTCCCTTGGTATATATATACTCAGTGACTGATGGGCAGGAACCTCTGCCTGTCATGGGTAATTCCTTACCTTCTTCACTCCTTAAAACGCCACAGTTTCTCAAACAAACACAAACCCAACCAACTACTCGTATGTCCCATTGTCAGTCTGGATTCCATCATTAAAACATTTCCCTTGGTATACTCAGTGACTGATGGGCAGGAACCTCTGCCTGTCATGGGTAATTCCTTACCTTCTTCACTCCTTAAAACGCCACGTGAAATTCAAAATAGGTAGCAGTTTGATTAATTTCTCGAACAAGTTTATTTGTTCTTGTCTTGAAACGATCATTAGTTATTTGTACGGTGTTGAAGGTTTGTAATTAACACTCTACGGGATCTAAAGGAACAGAATGAGCTTCTCGCCAGGATCAAATTAGTTGCCTGGATTGCATGCTTGCACACTGGTGTAATATTGAATCTTAATATTCTGAAAAATACACACTCATTGCTCGTTTGTTAATTCTAAAAATACAAACATAGCTGCTGTGATGCCAAAGCTTTTGGGCAAATTTGATTATATCTTGTGAACGTTGCTGCTTTGACTGGTTGTTCAGAGGTGTTCTTAGACACTTTAGAGTCTTGCTATTTCCCAACTATACTGACATTACTGACCATTCCGCTTTTGAAATTCTACTCTGGAATTGTAAAATCCATGAAAAGTTAACACCAACATGACGACAGATTGCAATCGAATGCACAAATATGAATGTGGTGGAACAGGTCGTAAAATACATTGACTCTCTTTTTCATATGTTTGTTCCACATGTTATGTGCACACACATACCTACATGTTGCAAATTTACCAACGACTCTGTTAGCACAACATGAAATGTATATCATTTATGCACGATGGGGTATTGACTTTTCACACACTCTATCATCATAATAAATTTAACACTGAGGAATTGAGACACAAATCAGTGCCAAAGCTGTCGTGCTCTAACAGCACTAATAATTCGTACCAGCTGGTGTATTTATTCTCACCCCTTTTTCACGTCTTAAGAACCATCTTTATGAGGGGAAAAAATAAAAAAAAAAAAAAAAAAAAAAAAAAAATGTAAGCCAAGCCAACAGCCATCATAATAGTTTGACATCAAAGCTGTTAACATTACAACATGAATTTGATAGGTTTGTCAATAAATTTAATTTAATACCATTAATATTGTACCTCATTAATACTACTCACATCTTGGGTACCTATACAAATTTCCACAGGGTTGTTACTAGAGGAGATAGCTTCCATTTTGCCAACATTAGAAGATTCAGAAGGTATTGCTCAACTAATCTTCCACCAACTTCTATGTTACAACCTATGTACATTGTACAACGCTCTATTAAGAGTTAGGTTCAGGTTTAGGTGAGCTTGTCTGATCTCTGTGATATATTTTATACGATAGCTTCCATTTTGCCAACATTAGAAGATTCAGAAGGTATTGCTCAACTAATCTTCCACCAACTTCTATGTTACAACCTATGTACAAGGCTCTATTAAGAGTTAGGTTCAGGTTTAGGTGAGCTTGTCTGATCTCTGTGATATATTTTATAGGGATGCTTTTCCTTCGTACCGTTTCCAAACTAAACAGTGTTTATTATTGTCAATTTATAAGGATTAGTCCTAATCCCGTTTGTTTTTTGCGCTCCTATTCCTTACTTTTCTCTCGCTTGTTTGCCATATCTTTCTCTTCAGTAACACACACACACACACACACACACACACACACACTCATCAACCAGTTGACCAGTGGCTCAATGATGAAGTACATTCTACATAATGGTTTGACTCGTCTCAGGAAGCTTTCTTTGTTACATTTTGACAGATACCAGTATCTAATACTGTTATGTGTAGAAGACCATGACGGAAAGCCCTAGTCTTAGTTGGTGTAGTACCTGTGTACCTATACGTAAATAAGTTACAAGTTTTTGTCTTAGAACACGATCATTTCCATTTGAGCTATACAAAACAGTGTCCGAACCTATTAAGTCACTAAACACTGGTTCAAACCCCCCAGATGCGGTTATAGACCCTCTAACTTCCACGCAATCATAATGTAAGTCCACCACCTCTTCAGTATTGTTTTATATGCTCGATTTAGGTGGTGTATTGAACTTTATTAGTTGTTACTTGTTCAAGATCAAGATAATCTATCAAAGTGATAGAGGAGAAAAGTTTTTTGTTTGCTCTCCTCTTAGCTCCTTTTGTTACGACTCTCTTCAGTATTGTTTTATATGCTCGATTTAGGTGGTGTATTGAACTTTATTAGTTGTTACTTGTTCAAGATCAAGATAATCTATCAACGTGATAGAGGAGAAAAGATTTTTGTTTGCTCTCTTCATAGCTTCTTGTTACGACCTGTTGGATTTGCACGATCTGCAGTGTCAATTTTAAAGCTAAGTGGTCCCTTGTTCTTGAAGTTGCTGAGAGTGAAATGAAATATCCCCTGACTTTCTTCTGTATTGGTTCAAAGAATCTGTATGGGGACTATGAGGTAGGTACGAGTACCCACTGAATTGATGGTCTTGAATCTCGTGAATTATTGAGGGTCTCATTGAAAACCTTTGTACTGTGACTGAAATTCGACTGTTTTTTTTTTTTTTTTACTTTCTATAACTTTCTACTTTCATCTTATCTAGTAGGTTCCTACATGCAAAGGACTTTTTCGCCAGTTCTCCATGTCAATATTTTATGCGTGGCGAAACTAAAAGAAAATGTATATTCAATATGGACCCATGTGACTCCGGAACTAGAGATGCTCGTAAAACCTTATTGGGACATAAATTTCACATATGACGTCGTGAATACATTATTTCCTCATGTTTAATTTACCATTTATGCAAACCTTATTGGGACATAAATTTCACATATGACGTCGTGAATACATTATTTTCTCATGTTTAATTTACCATTTATGTAAACCTTATTGGGACATAAATTTCACATATGACGTCGTGAATACATTATTTTCTCATGTTTAATTTACCATTTATGTAGCTCCATGACAAAACGGGGGCCTGTTTCATTCATTTACTACCTTACCTTCCTACCTATATCATCCTATATGTTTAAATGTTTAAAAAAAGGGCTGCTTTCAAAAATGTTACATTTCTAAGGAGGCAATTCTTTCTTAAATATGTATTTGACAGAGAGTGACCAGTTATAGTTACTATTTGACTAGTTCATGATGATTATGTAAGTATTTATATCTTTTTTATACTTGAATAGTGAACTATTTTAGGCATTTGATTATTTGCCATTATATACAAGATACAAGTACTATAAAATTTTGATGAGAAGAAAAGCTGCTGTAGTTAAAGTGATGTAGGCCATTTATGTAGCTCCATGACGAAACGGGGGCCTGTTTCATTCATTTACTACCTTACCTTCCTACCTATATCATCCTATATGTTTAAATGTTAAAAAAAAGGACTGCCTTCAAAAATGTTACATTTCTAAGGAGGCAATTCTTACTTAAATATGTATTTGACAGAGAGTGACCAGTTATATTTACTATTTGACTAGTTCATAATTTTACTATATATTTATATCTTTCTTATGCTTGAATAGTGAACTATTTTAGGCATTTGATTATTTGCCATTATATACAAGTACTATAAAATTTTGATGAGAAGAAAAGCTGCTGTAGTTAAAGTGATGTAGAAACATTCTTACAGACATTTTGGGCCCAAGAAAATTGGCCCGGTTTCCCACTTTCTTCATGAAACGAACCCCACCCGCCATACAAAGTTATAAGACTGATGGAGAAATACATTTCATTTTCTCATTTCCAGTCCCAGTTCCATTTCCATCATCTTTATTTTTATGAACTCGTAAAATTATTTATGACTTTTCGCATAAAACTACACAATACCAGAAATGTACCTAATACAAGCAAATAACTCCGTGGTATTGTAATGCCCAGTATTAGCACGTATTTTGTATGCATCGGCCCCCATTATGTTATAAAGGTAATATGGATATTTTGTAAATCTACATATGGAAGGAGATTTCTGGAGAAATATTTTGTAGCAGAACCAATATGAGACTTTAAATGCACTCAATACTTGTAATTGCAAGTTGTCAAGTGGACACACCTTCATAGATGCTATTCTGAAGTGTTGCTCTTGTGAACCAATTTTCTCCCTTTTGCAGGACATCACATCAGTTTGTTTTGTGTTAAAAAAGAGTAACAAAGGTAGCTAAAAATGAAAGGAAAAAATCTGAGGAAGGAAAAAAATAAACAAGATCAGAAGAAAAAAAGATAATATTTTACTTCCTTGTCCGTTCTTCTTTGCTCTCCCTCTCTCCCTCGCACTTCTCTCCCTCTCTCTCTCTCTCTCTCTCTCTCTCTCTATCTTCCTCTATCCCATCTGCAATTATTGTTTCGTGAATTATGTTCTTTTCTGTTATGTGTATTATTTTCTTCTCTCTTCCTTCCCTTTTCCCCGATTCTTGTATTTATTTATTATTTCTGTGTAGCAATGTTCGATTTCAATTATGCTGCATTAAAAAAAACATTCTCCCATTTCCCTTCCTCCTCTCTCTCTCCCTCTCTCTCCCCTCCCTCCCTCCCTCCTCGTACCTCCGTCTGGTTCTTATTTCGTTTTTTGTTGTATAAATATTCGCTTTCGATTTAACGGAAGAAGAAGAAACAGATTTCTGCAAAGCTTTTCTAATCAGCCAATCTGTTTCTTTTTTAATGGAGATTGAAGGGAAATGGAGTGGGATTCGGTAGAATATGATATGAGAGGAAGAGAGAAGAGAGAACGATAGAGAGAGAGAAAGAGGACGAGAGAGAGCTGTTTCCTCTGTAGTTCAGGAATTTCGTATCTTTCCCTCACTCTAGTAGTTCCTCAGAGCAATAGCAAACGCCAACCAACTACTGCGTATGTCCCATTGTCAGTCCTAGATTCGGCATCAGTAAAACATTCCCTTGGTATCACTCAGTGACTGATGGGCAGGACGGCTCCTGCTGTCAATGGGTAATTCCTTACTTCTTCACTCCCTAAAACGCCACATGAAATGCAAAATAGGTAGCAAGTTTGATAAATGTCTCCGAACAAGTTTATTTGTTCTTGTCTTGAAACGATCATTAGTTATTTGTAACGGTGTTGAAGGTTTGTAATTAACACTCTTACGGGGTCTAAGGAACAGAATGAGCTTCTCGCCAGGAATTCAAATTAGTTGCCTGGATTGCATGCTTGCACACTGGTGTGAATATTGAATCTTAATATTCTGAAATATACACACTCATTGCTCGTTTGTTAATTCTAAAAATACAAACATAGCTGCTGTGATGCCAAAGCTTTTGGTCAAATTTGATTATATCTTGTGAACGTTGCTGCTTCGATTGGTTGTTCAGAGGTGTTCTTAGACACTTTAGAGTCTTGCTATTTCCCAACTATACTGACATTACTGACCATTCCGCTTTTGAAATTCTACTCTGGAATTGTAAAATCCATGAAAAGTTAACACCAACATGACGACAGATTGCAATCGAATGCACAAATATGAATGTGGTGGAACAGGTCGTAAAATACATTGACTCTCTTTTTCATATGTTTGTTCCACATGTTATGTGCACACACATACCTACATGTTGCAAATTTACCAACGACTCTGTTAGCACAACATGAAATGTATATCATTTATGCACGATGGGGTATTGACTTTTCACACACTCTATCATCATAATAAATTTAACACTGAGGAATTGAGACACAAATCAGTGCCAAAGCTGTCGTGCTCTACCAGCACTAATAATTCGTACCAGCTGGTGTATTTATTCTCACCCCTTTTTCACGTCTTAAAAACCATCTTTATGTAATTATTTCCTTTTTAAGTACCTATCCTATAGGTTGATCTTTGACAGCTTTTTTTAGGTGTTTAATCATACGAAAAGCTTATACTGATATCTATTTTTGAAAATTATGTACATTTCTAAACTGATAATTTTAGAATCCGACTCTGGGCTGACGATAAAATTGTACATTATTCAGACAAAATGAATGAAATGTAAACATGAACATGGTATACGTAATAAGCATATATAGCAAACAATTGCAAACATAATTAACTGCCTATTCATTATACATTCCATACATAAATCAAAACACACACAACACATAAGCAATTACTAATAAAATAATGTACTATGTACCTATCTATGTGTCTACTGTAAACAAAATGGTCTTGGTTGTAAATAGATAGTAAAGTAAACAGAATTTTGATACAATGTAAATGATATCCATACAATCTGATTATGAAATTTATATTGTAAGTGCATAATATAAATTAATTAGTACCTACTAAGCTTGTCTGATTCTCTTCTCAGGAGATAATTACATCTGTCACCCACTCAATTATTATTTCCAGAGTATTCTGAGTTCATATTTTGGAAACTCAAAAGAATATGTAGCTACCTGACATCTATTATACTCAATTACACTCAGAATAAATGTAAATTCCTAGCTATCATACCTACATCATAAATTTATTATCAAGTCTAAAAATAGTAGGTATGTGAAAATCTTCAGAGGGGGTGCTCCTATGCTTTGCATTGTACAGAAGTCGCTATTCATAAAAAGAAATGAAAGAGTCAAAAATAAAAACTCATTTAAAACAAACACTGCTCCTATGCTTTGCATTGTACAGAAGTCGCTATTCATAAAAAGAAATGAAAGAGTCAAAAATAAAAACTCATTTAAAACAAACACTTACACGAGAAACTCCTATGCTTTGCATTGTACAGAAGTCGCTATTCATAAAAAGAAATGAAAGAGTCAAAAATAAAAACTCATTTAAAACAAACACTAAGTAACACGAGAAGACGCGTAAATATGAGTGGTAAAATATAGGTACCCAATTATTTCTACAATGTTAATAGACCTTGTAATTCTGGTTCTCAGTTTCCTGGGCCACATCACATGGTGAAGACTAAAACCATCAGTTAGAAATAAGTGCTGCAGTAATTGACATACGAAACCAAGCTCGTGTTCCTGATTTAGAAATTTAAAATTCAACTTAATAATAATAAATAAGACGAAACACTCGAACACAACATGCAATGTGTATTAGGAACAACGCGAGTAAAGTTTGAAGCTTTCAATGTTCCAATCAATGGCAAGTTTAAAGTAGAGAAAAAAAACCGTTTGTCCTTACTTAATCCTAATGTGATTGCTGTTATACGTGAGAGCGAATGCAATTTTATTTCGGACAATGGAATGTCTGTCAATCTTGAAAGTTACCAGGGAAGCGATGTTTAACAACCATGAATATTGAATGAATTACCACTAATACCTCTCCACAATCAAGCTTCCATCTGGAGGGATTTGAACTTTGGAGACTTCTGTGTGCGAACAGACAACCAGCATGAGGCAGAGCTGTCCAGATTTTAATCTTCTTCACCTCATGTTCGACCACTTGTAGTTTTAATATGGAATTAACCTCCCAACACCTGACAGGCCTTCGTAGCTCATTGACGCTTCCCAGCTTCACTTTAACGGGATATGTTTAAAAAGAAAAAAAAAAAAAATATGTAAGCCAAGCCAACAGCCATCATAATAGTTTGACATCGAAGTTGTTAACATTACAACATGAATTTGATAGGTCTGCCAATAAATTTAATTTAATACCATTAATATTGTACCTCATTAATACTACTCACATCTTGGGTATACAAATTTCCACAGGGTTGTCACTAGAGGAGATAGCTTCCATTTTGCCAACATTAGAAGATTCAGAAGCTCATTGACGCTGACGAACCAAAGTAGAGACAGGCTCTGGAGATAGAAATTACAACACACACACACACACACACACACACACACACACACACACACACTCATCAACCAGTTGACCAGTGGCTCAATGATGAAGTACATTCTACATAATGGTTCGACTCGTCTCAGGAAGCTTTCTTTATTACATTTTGACAGATACCAGTATCTAATACTGTTATGTGTAGAAGACCATGACGGAAAGCCCTAGTCTTATCTTAGTTGGTGTAGTACCTGTGTACCTACCTATACGTAAATAAGTTACAAGTTTTTGTCTTAGAACACGATCATTTCCATTTGAGCTATACAAAACAGTGTCCGAACCTATTAAATCACTAAACACTGGTTCAAACCCCCCAGATGCGGTTATAGACCCTCTAACTTCCACGCAATTTGCAATCGAATGCACAAATATGAATGTGGTGGAACAGGTCGTAAAATACATTGACTCTCTTGTTCATATGTTTGTTCCACATGTTATCTGCACACACATACCTACATGTTGCAAATTTACCAACGACTCTGTTAGCTCAACATGAAATGTATATCATTTATGCACGATGGGGTATTGACTTTTCACACACTCTATCATCATAATAAATTTAACACTGAGGAATTGAGACACAAATCAGTGCCAAAGCTGTCGTGCTCTAACAGCACTAATAATTCGTACCAGCTGGTGTATTTATTCTCACCCCTTTTTCACGTCTTAAGAACCATCTTTATGTAATTATTTCCTTTTTAAGTACCTATCCTATAGGTTGATCTTTGACAGCTTTTTTTTTAGGTGTTTAATCATACGAAAAGCTTACTTATACTGATATCTATTTTTGAAAATTATGCACATTTCCAAACTGATAATTTTAGAATCCGACTCTGGGCTGACGATAAAATTGTACATTATTCAGACAAAATGAATGAAATGTAAACATGAACATAGTGTACGTAATAAGCATGTATAGCAAACATAATTAACTGCCTATTCATTATACATTTCATACATAAATCAAAACACACACAACACATAAGCAAATACTAATAAAATAATGTAAAAGTATGTACCTACTATGTAGGTATCTATGTGTCTACTGTGTAAACTATAAACAAAATAGTCTTGGTTGTAAATAGTAAAGTAAATAGAATTTTGTTATAATGTAAATGATATCCATACAATCTGATTATGAAATTTATATTGTAAGTGCATAATATAAATTAATTAATACCTAATAAGCTTGTCTGATTCTCTTCTCAGGAGATAATTACATCTGTCACCCACTCAATTCATATTTCCAGAGTATTCTGAGTTCATATTTTGGAAACTCAAAAGAATATGTAGCTACCTGACATCTATTATACTCAATTACACTCAGAATAAATGTAAATTCCTAGCTATCATACCTACATCATAAATTTATTATCAAGTCTAAAAATAGTAGGTATGTGAAAATCTTCAGAGGGGGTGCTCCTATGCTTTGCATTGTACAGAAGTCGCTATTCATAAAAAGAAATGAAAGAGTCAAAAATAAAAACTCATTTAAAACAAACACTAACACGAGAAGACGCGTAAATATGAGTGGTAAAATATAGGTACCCAATTATTTCTACAATGTTAATAGACCTTGTAATTCTGGTTCTCAGTTTCCTGGGCCACATCACATGGTGAAGACTAAAACCATCAGTTAGAAATAAGTGCTGCAGTAATTGACATACGAAACCAAGCTCGTGTTCCTGATTTAGAAATTTAAAATTCAACTTAATAATAATAAATAAGACGAAACACTCGAACACAACATGCAATGTGTATTAGGAACAACGCGAGTAAAGTTTGAAGCTTTCAATGTTCCAATCAATGGCAAGATTAAAGTAGAGAAAAAGAAACGGTTTGTCCTTACTTAATCCTAATGCGATTGCTGTTATACGTGAGAGCGAATGCAATTTTATTTCGGACAATGGAATGTCTGTCAATCTTGAAAGTTACCAGGGAAGCGATGTTTAACAACCATGAATATTGAATGAATTACCACTAATACCTCTCCACAATCAAGCTTCCATCTGGAGGGATTTGAACTTTGGAGACTTCTGTGTGCGAACAGACAACCAGCATGAGGCAGAGCTGTCCAGATTTTAATCTTCTTCACCTCATGTTCGACCACTTGTAGTTTTAATATGGAATTAACCTCCCAACACCTGACAGGCCTTCGTAGCTCATTGACGCTGACGAACCAAAGTAGAGACAGGCTCTGGAGATAGAAATTACAACACACACACACACACACACACACACACACACACTCATCAACCAGTTGACCAGTGGCTCAATGATGAAGTACATTCTACATAATGGTTCGACTCGTCTCAGGAAGCTTTCTTTATTACATTTTGACAGATACCAGTATCTAATACTGTTATGTGTAGAAGACCATGACGGAAAGCCCTAGTCTTAGTTGGTGTAGTACCTGTGTACCTATACGTAAATAAGTTACAAGTTTTTGTCTTAGAACACGATCATTTCCATTTGAGCTATACAAAACAGTGTCCGAACCTATTAAGTCACTAAACACTGGTTCAAACCCCCCAGATGCGGTTATAGACCCTCTAACTTCCACGCAATGTATTGGTTACTTATGGAGCAACCTCAACAGGCGTATTACTGAAGAAAGCCCTCAACATGTCCTCTACATGTTTTATGCAAATGTTGGTATACCTGCAGAACTTCGATGCAGATCAGAAGATGCATCATTATTTGGCTCAAGATGGGAACATGTAGCATTGCTTTGGGCTATTCTCTTGCACCTTGTCTTCGGCTGCTTTCTCGAATGCGAGTTTTTGCTGGGAAGTTTTGTACTGGATCGGATTTCTTTTGTTTTGTAAATCTTGTGATTTAGAGAGATGATATCCCTAACTTTCTGATAATCATGCTCGAAATTGGCAACATTTCTTTTCATTTTTGCTGGGAAGTTTTGTACTGGATCGGATTTCTTTTGTTTTGTAAATCTTGTGATTTAGGGAGATGAGATCCCTAACTTTCTGATATTCATGCTCGAAATTCGCAACATTTCTTCTCATTTTACTGATGGATCTGTATCAGATTTGGTTATCTTTCCCTCCCTCATTTCCTTCTTGGTTTTCTTTCCCTCCCTCATTTCCTTCTTTTTGAATTACAATCAACAATCAATTCTTAACTTCTAAAAATTACGTGCAATGTGTACTTTGGAATTTTATTAATTGAATTCTTTTGCTGGGAAGTTTTGTACTGGATCGGATTTCTTTTGTTTTGTAAATCTTGTGATTTAGGGAGATGAGATCCCTAACTTTCTGATAATCATGCTCGAAATTGGCAACATTTCTTCTCACTTTACTGATGGATCTGTATCAGATTTGGTTTTCTTTCCCTCCCTCATTTCCTTCTTTTTGAATTACAATCAACAATCAATTCTTAACTTCTAAAAATTACGTGCAATGTGTAGTTTGGAATTTTATGAATTGAATTTAATTAGAGTTGTATTTTTCATACTAGGAAGGTGATAGCTGGTACATTACTTTTTTCACACTCAGATTTATATTTACTTTAAGTGTGAAAGCTCGCACCCCTAAGTAATTACCTATAGAGTTGTATTTTTCATACTAGGAAGGTGATAGCTGGTACATTACTTTTTTCACACTCAGATTTATATTTACTTTAAGTGTGAAAGCTCGTACCCCTAATTACCTATAATAAAATGTGCAGTACCACAACCAAAAGCTCACTCAAGCTCACAGATAGCACTCCGATCCTTAATCATTAATGTTTGTGTTACTTGAATGAACACAACATCTCGTATGTTTACTTATACATGTTTTGCTACATAATTTACACATACCGTATATGTTATTTCTTCTTGTATTTTATTATTTTCACTGATGCACCTCTATGTATCTCGAATACCGAGATGGAAATAATCGGCCTCAGTGTGTAACCTCTTTGTATAGGCAGGTCGTTCATTGGTACCAAAGCTCTTGGGATTTTAATTTTGCACCTACTACCTATGCCTACTTGTTAACATTACATTGTACTAATCACCCCTTCTAGATTTCAGTGTTCCTCACTGTAGAGTATATCCCCAAAGTTATAATACCTAGATGGGTATACCAATGATACGTCCATATACCATGATGGAACTTTCCAGACACATTTTGGAAGCTAGGTACTAAAATTATACTACTTTTCTCTCTGTCATTCAATTTCACTTCAATTTAGTTTCAAAGATCTAGTCATGTGCACATTTTGGAAGCTAGGTACTAAAATTATACTACTTTTCTCTCTGTCATTCAATTTCACTTCAATTTAGTTTCAAAGATCTAGTCATTTTTTTAGATTTTTATAAAGCGTCTGCTATAGGCTACAATCAAACAGTCAATTAAATTTATATTAAATCCAACTCTTTGAAAAGATAAAAATAAAAATCGGCTTCAGTGATTTCCAAGCTTTACCTATCTGAATCCAAGAGGCAAAGATAAGAATCTTCTGCATTAGACTAGTCATCTCATAAGAAATGTAGATCCGAAGATATGCCAGACATGGTTAGAGAGTAGGCTTAGGTTCGTTTGCATTCTAAAGCTTATCTGCATATTTAACTCTATGACAGATATTGACTATTGCAAAAACTGGAAGAAGTCAGCGTAGTTCACGAGACCAGAGAAATGTGTAAAGTCATCTGACCTTTCTGTCTTGTGTTAATCCAAGTCTCATGATCCAGATACATGTATTATCGGTTAATCCAATCAACAGGGTCCTCGATCCTTTAAACAACAAGGATTAATGTAATACTCGGGTTTTATCTATTGATTTGTATCTTTAGTTTAAAATCCTTTGATCCATGCAAGAGATCATGGGGTTTCAAAACCTAAATAACTATGCTTTTGATGATCCAGATCAATTTCGTTGCAGTGAGAGCTTGTCAAGTAGTCTTAAAATAATTAAATAGATGTGGTATAGGTATTCTGAAAAATTACATCTGCCGTAGGGAACCACGGGCACAACAGCTAGTTAGAATAATATTATAAAGGAATACTCGATTTCTTTTACAAAAGGCCTTCTTTTTGTGGGAAATATTTATAACACCCCGCGATTTTCGTATTATTGAGGGTAAAGGTTATTTTGTGTTCTACTTCAAGATTTTCATTTCCAACTTTCGATTCCATGTATGCCTTTTTTATAACTCGTCATTAAATTTTTATGCTTCATTTATGATCATCTAATTGATGATTAGGTAAAAAGAGGAAAACAAATTTATTTTGAGAAGGAAAAAAAAATCTTTTATGTGTTCGCCATACTATCTTTATCGTTACATACCTACTTAAAATAGCTCTCTAATGATGTTATTCAGTGATGTAGTTGACAATACAGGACGTATATTACCCATGCACAGTGGCTAGGGGACAACTTTATGTTCCTTCTCTTTGACTTTATTATGTACAAGATCATTTCATAGAGGTATTTAAATTTTTATGCTTCATTTATGATCATCTAATTGATGATTAGGTAAAAAGAGGAAAACAAATTTATTTTGAGAAGGAAAAAAAAAAAATCTTTTATGTGTTCGCCATACTATCTTTATCGTTACATACCTACTTAAAATAGCTCTAATGATGTTATTCAGTGATGTAGTTGACAATACAGGACGTATATTACCCACAGTGGCTAGTGGACAACTTTATGTTCCAGATTCTAACTAGGAGATTCTAAATCTTGTGGAATCAGAAAAATCATGGGAATTTTGGCTGATCTGGAAGATCGAAATTATAACATATCGAACAGTGCCCGAAAAAAAAATAGTTCATCATGTGTCCTTTTTTTTTATTTTATAAGTTTCCATTTATTAGTTTTTCAGTACAATTCTCTCAGTTAAATAAATAGGCAACAAATGGTATACCCATTAAACAGGTCATGAAACACTGCTTCGTGTTTGGCGGTGTGCAGTACAACCTTCCAGTTGTATCTCCGCTAACAATATATTATTTTAATGTAGTTTGGCGTATAAAAACCACCGTTGTTATTGCTACTATTCCGCTTGCTTTCACATGATTTGATCCAATTATTAATCTCACTACTCAACTGGAGAACTTCAGGAAATATTTGGTTTAGAGACAGAACCACACAAAATGTCAAAGATGAGAGACGGACCGTTAGTCGCACGACATCCGGTAGGTTTGGATGGATCAGGAATCTAGAACACACAACTGGGGCGTAAAGTAGAGCATTTTCCCTATTGACCTGTTTAATAAGTACCGCAGTTTCCATGAAAAATTTTCAATCCCCATGGTCTGCAACGACGCAAAACTATACAAGTATGCATATGTATGGAAGAAGAAAAGTTGTAAACAATTTTGTCGCAATAAATGTCAAAACCGATAGCTAGAGCTATGAGAAATTCGTTCCAATAAATTATGCAAAAAATTTCCCCAACACAAAAACAGCACAATATAGGAATAGGGAACACATGGGACCTCAACCCCTTGCTCTAGGGGAGCATTCCCCTGTCCTCTGCAACATTCACTAGGACCATCATACATATTATTATAGTAGGGTATACATGTGAAGGGCATATCACATGTGAATATTTTGCGGATATCGAAATTTTCTCTCCAGCCAAAACCAATGCTATTGTTTTATCAATTAGTGTCTAATTAACATATTTGATAATAATGTGCATATCAGTAAGTGACACAATATGTCGAAGAGTTGAGATGCTATTGTTTTATCAATTAGTGTCTAATTAACATATTTGATAATAATATGCATATCAGTAAGTGACACAATATGTCGAAGAGTTGAAAGCATAGAGAGTATGGGAGGAAAAATTGTAGATCGAAGGGTAAAAAGAAAATGTCCATTAAGGTCGATATTGACCTAAAGTTGTTGAAATTTTAAATTTAAAAAAATACATTGTTCAGATGGCTTGAAAGTAGCTCAAAATGGTTAGTTCAAAAAACTTTATTGTATCCAAATGCATTGTTATAAAAAAATTTATGTTCAGAACAAATGCGCAATGTTTTGGAATTTTTAATTTCAGCTTAGAAAATTATACCGTCTCTTAGTATTAATAGAACTCATTACGGAGTATCGAATAAGCTATAACTTAAGCCTTAAGCCATGATACTCAAAAAGATCTATGTACATATGTACAAGGTCTCTTAGTATTAATAGAACTCATTACGGAGTATCGAATAAGCTATAACTTAAGCCTTAAGCCATGATACTCAAAAAGATCTATGTATGTACAACGAAATTTTAAATTTAAAAAAATACATTGTTCAGATGGCTTGAAAGTAGCTCAAAATGGTTAGTTCAAAAAACTTTATTGTATCCAAATCCATTGTTATAAAAAAATTTATGCTCAGAACAAATGCGCAATGTTTTGGAATTTTTAATTTCAGCTTAGAAAATTATGTATTAATGTGAACGGATATCTCTTGTTTATTCAATAAAGATAATGGAAATGTAACGCCTAGTATACAGTGGATAAGTGATAGAAGGAAAGGATTTAAATCATGAGTCAGCACAAATGCCTGTTTTCATTGAAATACTTGATGAGTCTAGGAATCGTCAGTTTGAACAAGTTAAGTCCTAATGAGTTAAAAGGATATCACTACTGAACTGTAGATCATGTAAATTATAAGTATGTTCGTGTATGATTTTAGGCACGTGTAGATTTATTCAGAGCATGGCATGTTTCTTTCTCTTGACGAGTAAGCCTCTCGTATACTACATTCATATTTTCCTAGCCTCTTGAAAGTTTTCCTAAAATTATACCTACTATCCCGGATATGTCATCCCTCATCAACTCAATGTTCCGGTCATGTAGAAGCTATGATAGCTTTCAGTAAAAGGTCAACTCGAAATAACATGTTCTGGGACACAACCCTTGTCCCGGGGAAGTCGGATTTTACATTTATCCCTCACAGAAAATTTCCATTTTTCATGTTTTCTTATGTTTGATGTTCTGTGTTGTGTTTCAGAGAGCATGATGCGACCTATGACGCTAACAATGTTATAGCCCGCGGCAGAGACAACTTCAAGGATATCCAAGATATTTTTCCAATATATTTTCCCAGGAAAAACAACTGAGGTAAGAGCCTCAAGACTTATTTTGTTTTTCTTGTGATATTTCTTCGTAATTCATAAATGTACGTAGATGTGTCCTAGGCATCTCCACCAAACAGTGTTTCATTGGGAGAAAGATACATTTCCTGCATTTTTTCTCATTTTGTACTGCCTACTTTATTATTGTATGTACGAGCACCTTCTTTCCAGATTTGTTCTTCATGTCCAAGGACAAACTTGAAGATTTTACTCTGCAAAGTTGATATAAGGAAAACCCCTTCTAGACATTAGTTGGCAGTGGGCACTGCGATTTGACGACCTTGTCATATTTCATTTTCATTAAATTATTATTAATAAAATAAAAAATGCGCCTCATAAGAAGGTCTTAGATTCTTGGAACTTAAAAACTTGGCTTCTGCGTTCTCGGAACACAAAGAACTGATCTGAAATATTTTTTCTTCTTTTTTTTATCCTGTTAAATATTATCTCGATATTGTATAGGGCTATAAATTTTGAAATCTGTCACTTTTTTACAACAATCAGTAATAATTACGTTATAGGTTTTAACAATTTCATTAATAACACGGTTGCTAAACTGCTTCCAGTCATAATGGTATCCCAAAAAATATCAAGTTTGATAGGTACTGGATACTGCTCTAGTGATCGTCATATGAATATAGCTATACATTATTTATTAATATTTTTCCATAATAATTACGTTATAGGTTTTAACAATTTCATTAATAACACGGTTGCTAAACTGCTTCCAGTCATAATGGTATCCCAAAAAATATCATAATGGTATCCCAAAAAATGCATACTGGATACTGCTCTAGTGATCGTCATATGAATATAGCTATACATTATTTATTAATATTTTTCCAAATTTTTTATTTCCAAGTGATCGGACTTTGTGAAATGTTTTGATTTTAATACTTTGAGGATCCTCATGGGCTTTACGAAGGAATAGACATTACAAACATTAAGCAAACCCACTTTGTAGACAAGGAAGGTAACCGAATTAAAGGATGTGTTTTCAATATTGAAATGAGGGTACGTACTACCTTACTGGGTTCTGGGTTGACGAAATCGTTGCGTGGGCTCCGAACCTCATTACGTTTGAAATGCTCTTTAACTGTTTACATCGATAGCATTCATGATGGATAATTATGATAAGCACAAAATCCATTAAAAAAAGTATGTATGTATGTATATGCTCTTTAACTGTTTACATCGATAGCATTCATGATGGATAATTATGATAAGCACAAAATCCATTAAAAAAAGTATGTATGTATGTATGTATGTATGTATATGTACACTGTACACCCACTTCGAATAGCTGCTAGTTGAATCGAATTTTCACAATTTATCCTCTTCTGTCCTCTGCTCTTTTTGTATTCTTTCCCTTTTGTTCTCGATTCTCTCTCCATTTCGAACTTTATTTCAGCTCCCTCATTACGTTTGAAATGCTCTTTAACTGTTTACATCGATAGCATTCATGATGGATAATTATGATAAGCACAAAATCCATTAAAAAAGTATGTATGTATGTACAGTTGTACACTGTACACCCACTTCGAATAGCTGCTAGTTGAATCGAATTTTCACAATTTATCCTCTTCTGTCCTCTGTTCTTTTTGTATTCTTTCCCTTTTGTTCTCGATTCTCTCTCCATTTCGAACTTTATTTCAGCTTCATACACAAAAAGCCCACTCCGAGGCTTAGGTGTAGAGGCAAACAGCCCTAAGGAATGGTTTAAGCTTCTACGAATCTACTTTCCCAGAGTCCCGTCCTTCCTAGACATAAACCTTTAGTTGAATCGAATTTTCACAATTTATCCTCTTCTGTCCTCTGTTCTTTTTGTATTCTTTCCCTTTTGTTCTCGATTCTCTCTCCATTTTGAACTTTATTTCAGCTTCATACACAAAAAGCCCACTCCGAGGCTTAGGTGTAGAGCCAAACAGCCCTAAGGAATAGTTTAAGCTTCTACGAATCTACTTTCCCAGGGTCCCGTCCTTCCTAGACATAAACCTTTACATATATGTCAATAGATAACATAATGATATGTGCTAACGATTAGGAACTTAGCTTTTCTTTCCTCAAAACGAGCTGAAATTTTCGCTATCATCCTTGATTCACTTGGTTAGAAAAGCAGTTATAAACCTTTATATGTCAATAGATAACATAATGATATGTTTGCTAACGATTAGGAACTTAGCTTTTCTTTCCTCAAAAGGAGCTGAAACTTTCGCTATCACCCTTGATTCACTTGGTTAGAAAAGCAGTATTCTTAGCATAAGTTTAATTGTAACACTTTACCAAATCACCTACATATCAAATCCAAAACCGTAACCCTATTCAAGGTCTAAACATACTACCCCTCTCATATCAGGAATCACATTTTTACTTTCTATTACCCTTACGTATAGGGAACCTATACAAGGTAATGAGAAAGTATTGCAATCGGTCCAAATTTTTCTTCTTATTATTATTATTCTTCTTTTTCTTCTCCTTCTCTCTTCTTCTTCTTCTTCTTCTTCTTCTCTCTTCTTCTTCGTCGTCTTCTTCTCCTCTTCAAGATAATGAAAAATTGCTCTCACCTTTAGGTACTTCAAACAATGTAGGTATAAAGGTGAATCTATTCTTATTCCTTCTTACAATGTGATGGGATTCGATGAAAAGAAAACTGAAAAGTCCTCTAAGACGCCCCATGTGGTAAGTTAAATGCAACAAATGGGCAACTGAGCTGAGACCTTCTTTAGTAACAATGGACAGATTTATCACAGAAATGTAAACAGTTCCGGTAACCATCTGCCTACTAAAACTTCAAAACATATTCAAAATAGACCCAGGCCAACCTAGTTAGCTTGGAATATCTTGTCTGATGCCTTCTATGCGCTAGGTCGCGGGTTCGATGGTTTGATTCCCGCCCGGGGCGCACTTTATCCTAACCAGAAAAGGTTCGTTCTCGGAACGGCTGGCTTTCTCCTATTCTGTCCTCCTTCTCTTTGATTTCGGGACGATAAGACCTCCGTTGTTACAGTTCCCTCTGTCAAACCTTTTGAAAAATCTGGGACTGGACAGGGAATCGTTTGTTTTCGAACTACGAATTAGAAAAGCAAATACGGTCAAGAGAGAGAGAGAGTGGGAGAGAGAAAGAGAGAGAGAGAGCGAGAGAGAAAGAGAGAGAGCGAGAGAGAAAGAGAGAGAGAGAGATCAACAGGCTCTGGCCTGGCACCGCCACCAGTTTATTCTATAAACATACTTACCTATACGTACTTTATCTAATTATCCAAATCAAACCAATCCACATCCATATTCATACTACCTACATAATCCGTTACCCCTGCGTCGGGTTTATAAAATTACACAGCTCATACACGGGACGATAAACAAACGTGAGGTTAAACTCCCTCTTACGCTTTCTCCTAATTCACTCCCCTGAACGGAAGGCCCCAATAAACCTTTCCTTACGAAAACCACACTCATCGTTACCTTCGTTCAACGTCTACGTCTTCTTTGCAGAACATACCTACATATACTTTCTCCGATAGCCCAGTTCTGTCGGAGATAAATTAAACGGAAACCTTCGTCAGGAATAAGTACCTTTCGAATAGTCAACTAGTTAGTCCAAGTCCAAATCCTAATTCGTTCATACTTTTCTTTCCACGTACCTACCTTTACCAGTACCTACATTCATAATATAAATAGAGAGAGAGAGAGAGAGAGAGAGAGAGAGAAAGAGAGAGAGAGAGAGAGAGAGAGAGAGAGAAAGAGAGAGAGAGAGCGAGAGAGAGAGAGAGAAAGAGAGAGTGGGAGAGAGAGAGGTGCACTCACCAGGGGGTATAGTAAGCACCCTCCACGTGCCTTCCTAAATAAATCCTCCTTAAGGAAAGGTGCAAGGATGATGTGGATTATCCTTTTTATATCCTTAGCCCTTTTTTGACCTCCTTACAAGTCCTTATTTATTATTCCTTTCTACAGAAAAAAAAAAAACATTAAACTGAAATGCCCTAACCGAAGTCAAGTAGGTAAGATACCTACTTACCTATAAGTACCTATAGGCATACCTATTCCACAATTAAATCCAAATACATATCACCTTTTCATTCCATGAACAAACAATTTCTTGAAATTGATTGTCAGAGGAGCTCACTCTATTTCCACAGGTACAATTTATTGAGTTTAGTATGCACTGTATGTAAGATATCTGTTTACCTACCAAAATTCACCGGTAGTAGGTACATAGGTCCACAGTAGCTACCTACCTAGAGAACTAAATAATAATTATTATATGTACTACCAGTTAATCAACTCAGTAATCCCGAAAAATCGAAAATTTCAAATGGCGTTTCGGCCGGGGGGAAATTTTCATCCCGCATTTAATGAGAAAACACTGAGTGACTGAGTCCCTCTTTACAAAAAATTACTCTTTCCATCAATTGTTGTTCAAACAGTACTTTAGTAACGTCAAAAAGGAAAGAAAGTCCTGTTTTCATCAGAAACAAATTGCCAGAAAATTAACTCTTGGAACAAGAATGCCTTTCTTGGTAAATCCATACAGGTACCTACCTATTTTTATTGAATGTCCAATAAGTCCAGTTGTTTGTTTTCTCTTCTTTTTCCATTCACAACATAAGATCTTGAACATTGAAGACATTCATATCACCTGCTCATGTGTCCAATTGTCCATTGGTCAATAGTTCTTCAAAACAGTTACCAGTTGTTTGTCAAACAAAGAGATCCCAAGTTCGAGCCTTAAGTGTGCCCACTGCTGTTTTTATTCCCAACACAATTCATTGTTAAAGAATAATTTAATGCAATTTATCTCCGGAGTGTATCAAATGCCCATCTTTTGTGAGTTTTGTGCCTTTGTAACGATTTCCATGGAATTTTATCGGTTCGGAACACAAAACACGGTCAAACGCTTTGGAAAAGTCAATGAACACGCTCCACTTTAAAGGTGAAACGGTGCGGACAAAGGCGCTTAATTTGAAGGTCCATTATTTACCCATCTCATTAAAATTTTCGTCTCCAAGATGATTTCAGATGTTTTTACCAACTGCTTTTCTATTTTAATGATGTTTTGTAATGGACTCTGCATTTTGGAGAGTCATATTTCATGGTTAATAAAATTCCGACTACAGAATTGGAGATCATAGGAAATCCGACAGGATAAGGCATTGAGTTGAGATTCATTTACAGGAGCATTTAATTCTTTATTGTAGTAGGTAATTGAAAAGGTTGATACATAACTGTATCCAAAGCCTCATATTTAATCTTGCAAATCTCAAACATGAGCCTTTACTTATCTCTTCAATCAAATTATATATTTAAAAAATAATAATAATCATCTCCTAGTATCTAAGCTTAAAACAAAATACTACGGGAATCGAACCCGGCACCTTCCTAATCAAAACAAGTATCAGTACCAGTTCACGCGAGAAGCGAGAAGCAAGTACAAATTCAGTACATTTCTTTTCTAGTACCCTCCTCCACTCCCCGCATCTACTCTCTTGATTTCAGATCCGAGATCTTTTTCCCCATTCACATAATATTCTGAAATATAGAACTTCTCACTCTCGACGTATTCCTACTTTACTCATATCATTCCCCGTGTCCCTTACACGGGCAATAGGGTTACACGTTACAGGATTTGACAAGGTATATGCACAGACCTAATACACTACACCCAAACTATTTCTGGTATTGACCGTATAAGGGTATAACCATTTGGCGCTTTTTAGGGGCCTGCGGTCAGGTATAAAGGATGGGTTAACCCCTACTCTTTCTATATCAATTGGCACCCAAACGGGGGCAACCCTTTTTTTTCTTCCTTCTATATCAAGGTTACGTTTGTAAATCTTGAAACTACCTACAATGTTTGTACTGTCTTGTAGACATAGCAGTTTCTACCTTTATAAATAGACACAGCAGTTTATGACGGCCCCAGCCGTTATTGCAATTCTTAACATGATACATGACCAAACTTCAGTTACCTCACTGATCCATCAGAAACTGACACAGCGTTTTGTCCGCCACCGCTAGATCACTGTCGGCAACCGCTTGGGAAACCGTTGAGGCGCTAAGTTCATTCCAAGTTCATCTCTCGGGTGGGGTCGGTCTGATTCCCGCTTTGAAATGTGCTGATGCGTCAAAAAACTTCCTAACAAACGAATCAAACGATTGAGAAATCAAACCGTCCGTAAAAAAGGCGATGTTCTATTCATCTTTTACCGAAAGTTACCGGGTGGGATATACCATTGCTGTCGGATTTTGAAACTTACAAGTTCCTGTTGACTTACTAATACACTTCTAGCCCCCTATCCCAGAAAGAACTTCATATCTAACATTTTACAAAAGTTGTGAACCAGGACAAACTTAGCCTTAGTCAACATGATAATCTTACCCAGCCTTGGGAGTTTGGCCTAGAAAAGTCACCAGCACGCGATTGCCGGGATGGTCACCCATTCGCATACCAAACACGTATAACGTGGCTTAGCTTCAGCGATCCATGGGAAAGTGTTCCATTCAACGTGCTATTGCCAGGCCTACAGCGGAAAAATCTGTTCCAAGGAGAAAGTACCTGTAAGTAATTTCAGTCTACGTAAGGAAAAAGTACCTGTAAGTACTTTCGGAAAACTGAGCTCTGGAAAAGGAAAATTGACCACTGATGCTCCAGTAGAGAGAAACAACCAATAATCTATTGATGAGCTGCCCAGCGTCTGGGTTGCCATTTGACACAGCATACAACTCAAACAGACATGTCACAATAAAATTAGGTAAATTGAAAAGATTAATTTTTTTTAAAAAACATGGATAAATTGGAGTAGGTGGTTGAGATCAAGAAACTGAATGGATCAGTGGATTCAGTGGTCAAGTTTCTAGTTGTAAGTTTCCCGAAAGGAAAATTCATCTCTAGGTTTCCAGCTATGTTCACCCTGTAGTCATATTAGCGGCATTTGAAGTGAAATAATAAAAATCTTTACTGATAACGTTCATAATTATTTCTAATAATTTATTCATTACCTCTGCTCCCTCTCTGTCCACTGATAACCTTTGTTCCTTAATTTTATTATTCAAGATAAAGAGACGTACATTTTATAAGCATTACTATTCGAAAATGACGGCCTTTTCGCTCCATGTTTTGAAGATTTTAATCATTTCTTCACTAGAAAAGTGCAAAGCAGTTTGGTATTTCGGACAGTTTGCATTTTACAATTCCTCTACTTTAAACTAGAGCTGTATCCACACGTAGTCGATGGCGTCGATCGACCATCGAGGTGCAGAGGTGATTATGATGTCGAGGTTTCAGTCAATGTTGAATCGCCCATCAATGGACGGCGCGGTGTCGACTATCTGTGTGGACTCAGCTTTATGATCATTTCTTAATGTTTTGGAAAGAAATCTAATTTTTCCGATTTTGCAGGATTCCTTTTTCAGAAGTTCTTTTTGTCGCCACAACTCTCGAACAAATCGACCGTCTTTGACAAAATTTGGCCCCCCTTTTCGGAGAGAGTTTCACAATTCCCTGACCTTATTATGTGGCTAAAGAAGCACTCTTCCCTCAAGTCACGTGAGCTCACATAGTGAGTCAGAAAGATGTGGTTCAAATTCAAAGTTCTCCCATAACATCATTTCTGGAACCATAGCTACACCGACCTCACGCTCACGTCGTGAGTTCACGTGATGTGAGGGCAGTGTGTTTCTACCTTCAGGCAACAAAATCCGCCTTTTTCATGTTTCCGTCCCCAAGGAGGGAAAGGCCCTCCAATGATGCTCCTTATCAGAGAGAGAAACGCTTCCAATCTTCTTGATGTCGTTATCTATTTTTAATTATTACTTAATTAGGGCTATTATTATCAATACCCTTCTTCTCTTTGTACGGACCTATGGTTTTTGTTACTCTCTCAGAAAAACAGACGCATGAGTGTGAAAATCAGAAATATTGGACCGTATTGTTGCCACGGGTTTGATTCCCGCCCGGGACGGATTTTATCCTAAACGTTCTCGGAACGGCTGGCTTTCTCCTATCCTGTCTTTCTTCTCTCTTCGTTTTCGGGACGATAAGACCTTAGCAGTTACAGTTCCCTCTGTCAAACCTTGAGCCCGTATTGACCTAAAAGCTGGCAATAAAATAATTCATGTTTCCAATTTAGGATAAAAGGTCGGCTATAGGTCTATAATCTCATGTCGACTTCACGAGGGGCCTTATCGACCCGAATGTCGACATGATTTTTCCACAAAACGACGAAAAAAAAATCTCGTCTCGTCTCGTGAAATTCGTAACAAAGCGAGAAATTTCTCGTACAATACCTATTTCAAAATTGGGCTTTTTGTCTAAAATTCACTTAGAAATAAGAAAAAAGTTCAATTTCCAAAATTTCTGCTTCTGAGTGTAGTTCATATGTATTTTCCACTCCATCTGATGAGGAGGGAAATGTCTTATCTCGGTCTGCATATGCCGGAACGAATTATCTTATTAACTTGTAGCGGAATTTTCGACGGTGCGTAAAACTGGCGGGCCGCCTTTGTAGGCCGCCAATGGAAACTAGCGGACCATGACGAAAACCTTTGAGCAGGGCCGCGTTTAAAAAATAACTTCACTGCACTTTGCATTTCGCACATTGTAGAAGTAATGACGTGACGTCACTTTGTAATGGAAAAACTTTTAGAAACCGTCAGTATGTTTGCTGTGACGTCATAATACCTATTACAAAATGTGAGGTGCACAAATGCATGGTTGTAAAGTTACTTGGACCACAAACCAGTGATTAAAGGTAGGTAGATCAAAATTTAAGATTCTGCAATTACTGACGAAATGTTCGATAACCATATAACGAAAACGAGTTTTGTTCAGTTATTGTGGACTAGAGAACCTAATAATAGCAAAAGGAGCTTCAAAATCATCAAAAATTACAATGGTCTTTATGAGCCATGAGCCACAAAAGCAAAATGGACTTTAAAAGAAGCAATGGTAAAATAAACTTGGGGTTTTGAGAAGCAATGGTAAAATAAACAGCTTTTGAGGCAGATAGACCTTTAAAACCCGCCCTATTAGAACCGAGTCAATTTACAATTTTACTTATTTATTATTATTATTATTATTATTATTATTATTATTATTATTATTATTATTATTATTATTATTATTATTATTATTATTATTATTATTATTATTATTATTATTATTATTATTATTATTATTATTATTATTATTATTATTATTATTATTATTATTATTATTATTATTATTATTATTATTATTATTATTATTATTATTATTATTATTTACAAGAGCTACAAAGTTACCTATTAGGTTGTTATTTTATTAGTCTTATTTTCTTATTTCCTTATTGAGATTGTGATTCTATCATTTGTGACCTATCACTTAGCCAAGCTATTCGATATTCTATTCACAATCATAAGCAATATTCCCATAAACAGATCTAGGAATATCACTTCATATGAGGGCCGTCCACAGGAGGGGGCTCATTGTGCCCAATTTGCCCCGGGCACAGCCTTAAGGATACCGGAGCCAGAATTCGCCCCCCCCCCCCCTAAAGGGAAATTAAAAATACTTATAGGTAGTAGGTGCCTAATGTAGCAAACACTACCGACTACAGTGTTGTATTTTCCTTCGCAAACGCAAAACGATTCCGATGGAGCGCCATCTTGGATTTCCCAATGGTTTAGTTCCTATTGTTTAGTACTACAGGGGAAATTAAGGATTAAGGAATTAAAATACGACTTACTTTGTAAGAGACTTATCCAATAAACACTATGAGGAGGGGTTCATTTTTGGAAGCCTTGTGCCCCATTTACCTGTGATCGACCCTGCCTCGCCTTATTTGTTCCGTATAATCCAAAGCCCGTCTTGTATAGTGTCAGCTAATTTTTCCACATTCCTATTTAGTCCGTCATATTCTCAACTAATAACAAATAGTTATTGGATTGAGACTCAACTAATAATAAGTAGTTATTGGATTGAGAATCAACTGATAATAAGTAGTATAGGTATTGGATGATCAAGCAGTGCTAGCAACATCAGAAAGAGCACTACAGGTTATGATTGACAACATCAATGAAGCAGGAAAAAGATTTGGGATGAAGATAAATGCGGGAAAGACGAAAGTTATGAAGATTGGGAAAACAGAAAGAAGAATAAATCTAACACTAGAAGGACAGAGACTTGAGCAAGTAGAAAACTTCAGATACCTGGGAGGATTAATAAAATCAAACGGAAGCTGCACAGAAGAAATCAGAAGCAGAATAGGAATGGGGAAGATAGCGTTTGAGAAAGTCAAGGATCTACTGACCACAAGAAGGATACCGCTGAAGCTGAGGCAGAGATTTGCAAAGTGTTACGTATGGAGTGTGGTGCTGTATGGAGCGGAAACGTGGACGATGAGGAAGAAAGAAGAGAAATATCTGGAGAGCTTCGAGATGTGGGTGTGGAGAAGGCTGGAAGGAATCGAGTGGTCAGATAGAGTCAGGAATGAAGAAGTGCTGAGAAGAGTTGATGAGAAAAGAGAAATACTGAGAACCATAGTGAACAGGAAAAGAAGTTGGCTGGGTCACATCCTGAGAAGAAATTGTCTGCAGAGAAGAATCATGGAAGGAGAGCTGAGAGGAAAGAGATCAATAGGAAGAAAGAGGTTTGGAATGCTGAGAGATGTGTTGAATGGAAGAACTTTTGAACAAATGAAGGAGGACGCCCAAGATCGAGAAAAGTGGAGAACGTCGTGTTGAAACCTGTCCTAGGACAGATCTACATCTATATATATAGGTATTGGATTGAGAGAATCAACTAATAATAACAAGTAGGTAACCATTATTGGTTTGAGAGTCATTTGGATGGATGTGATTGCTCAGGGTAATTATTTTCCTCCAATGGAAGCCAACCTCAGTGGTGTAGTGGTTGTGGTGGAGTTCTGATCCAGATTATCTAGCAGTCTGGAAATTGATGGTTTGAGTCCTGTAAAGTCATAAAATTTAACAATATTAAAATTTTGGTCGAGAGCAGAACATTTCTCTCCCGCAGTCTCTGCACTCTGTGTATTTCTTATGGAGATTTTAGCGATCAAAAATGATGATATCTCAGGATCGGTTTAGATTTTCACAAAATCCTTTCTTATTGCACACCTAGACCATAAAAGGAATATTCTTACCAAATTTCAGCTTTCTAGGTGTTGTGGTTCAGGAGATAGAGCGATCAGTGTGTGAAATGTGAATGAATCTTGATTTTATAATATAAGGTGTAGGTAATAGACTAGTAGTACCTACCTTTCTTCACGAAGGGTCGGTCAGCATCAGCAAGTCAGTATTCAGCAAGAATAGAACTGGTATGTACGCCAGCCTAGTTAGCTTAGTTGGTAGTGCGTCTGCCTTGTAAGCGCTACCGCGATTCGATTCCCGCCCGGGGCGGATTTTATCCTGAAGGGATAATGTTCGTCCTCGGAACGGCTGGCTTTCTCCTATCCCGTCTTCCTTCTCTCTTCGATTTTGGGACGATAAGACCATAGCAGTTACAGCTCCCTCTGTCAAACCTCTTTTTTTTTTAAAAAAAGAACTGGTATGTAATTGACTGGCTTGTAAACTGGCTATAAGGAAAAAAGCTCGAAACTAGACAAGAATTTTGATTGACTGGAACACTATAGCTTGTAATCATAGTTTACTTAACATTACTATTATTGAAGTGTTGCCAAAAGCACATAATAGTTTGCTGAACAATTGGCAACTGGCAGCAAAACGAGTGTACCGTACAAGCAGTGAAGCTTTGATTGTATGCCATCACTATCACTGATCACATTCGCTTCTTAAGTCTTTCTAGTGCACGCTGACACTTTTTTCATATTGAATAAGAAGTAAAGAATACCTACTGAAAACTCCCCTGCTGAAGCAAAGCCAGAAAGCCCTAATAATTTGCCACGGCTCATGCTGATGGTGCTGATGCATACTTTTACTTTTTCAAATTAAAATTTCACTCTAGGGTACAATTTCAAAAATTAAATTTTTGGGTTCTCCAACATTTTCTTTTTTGCACTTTATGGACGCACATAAACGAAATTGAGTTGAAATTTTAATCATCTTATGTTTTCATTAAGGTGTTTTGTTGAGCTTATCTACGACCTTTGTTTGGGTTTTCATGATGGCTTTTACACCCGAGTACTTGAAGAGAAGGTTTCAAGGAATTGTTTAATCATTTAATCATCTTATGTTTTCATTAAGGTGTTTTGTTGAGCTTATCTACGACCTTTGTTTGGGTTTTCATGATGGCTTTTACACCCGAGCACTTGAAGAGAAGGTTTCAAGGAAATGTTTAATCGATAAGTATCAGATTTAACCTTTTTATATCAGGGACTTTTTATGGCCAACCCTGTGGAGTCAGTATTTTGCATTCTTCTTAACATCTTAACCCTAATCTTAGTAGGGATTCAATATCGTCAAACTGATGAACAAATGCAGTCAAGAAATGAAAAGGTAGAGTCCATAGAGAGAATGATAAGGAGATAAACCTTTATATGTCAATAGATAACATAATGATATGTTTGCTAACGATTAGGAACTTAGCTTTTCTTTCCTCAAAAGGAGCTGAAATTTTCGCTATCATCCTTGATTCACTTGGTTAGAAAAGCAGTAAATAGTGTACCTGGTTAAGTTAGGTTGGGTTGGGTTAAGTTAGGTTGGGTTGGGTTAAGTTAGGTTGGGTTGGGTTAAGTTAGGTTGG
>NW_007378951.1:0-20280 GCF_000475195.1 Diaphorina citri | reverse complement strand
TTTAGCACCTGGCATCTCCACGTTTCAGACCTCCACCTCCATTTTCACCTGCCACCCTCCACTTCAATAGGTTTAGAATTGGTTAATTCAGGTTAGGTTAAGTTAGGTTAGATTAGGTTGGGTTTGGGTTGGCTTGGGTTGGGGGTTGGGGTTAGGTTAGGTTGGTCTTGGTTAAGTTAGGTTGGGTCTGGTTAAGTAGGTTGTCTTGGGTTAATGTGTATTCGTTGCGGTAAGTTTAGTTCGGGTTGGGTTAAGTTAGGTTGGTTGGGTTAAGTTAGGTTGGGTTGGGTTAAGTTTAGGTTGTTGGTGTAGTTAGGTTGGCCTTGGTTAGTGGTTGGGTTAGCTTAGGTTTGGTTGGGTTAATTAGTGGTTGGTTAAGTTAGGTTGGGGTTGGGGTTGAAGTTACGGTTGGGTTGGGTTTTAAGTTAGGTTGGGTTTGTTAAGTTAGTTGGGTTGGGTTTAAGTTGGTTGGGTTAAGTTAGGTTGGGGTTGGTGGTTGAATTAGGTCTAGTTGGATTGGGTTAAGTTAGGTTGGGTTGGTTAAGTTAGGTTGGGTTGGGTTTAAGTTAGGTTTGGGTTGGGTTAAGTTAGGTTGGGTTGGGTTAAGTTAGGTTGGGGCTGGGTAAGTTAGGTTGGGTTGGGGTATTAGGTTAGTTTAGGGTTAGAGGTTAGGTTTGGAATCATACAAAATTTCGTCTCTTCTTTATGTTAATTACTTTTATTACTGTGAATTTTTTGAGTGCACTCGAGAAACGAGTTGAACTCAAAGTAGAATGCAGTTGGAGACTATTCATTTCCACTTTCACCTTCCCACTTCCGCTTTCGCCTCCACCCCATTTTCACTTTCACCTCCACCTCCATTTTCACTTTCGTCTCCACCTTAAATTTTGCCTTCGCCTCCATCTCCACTTTCGCCTCCACCCTATTTCCGCCTCCACCTCCACTTTCGCCTCCACCCTCACTTTGCCTCCACCTCCATTTTCGCCCCCCCCCCTGTCCATTTTCACCTCAACCTCCATATTCGCCTCCACCTCCACTTTCGTGTCCACCTCCACTTTTGCCTCCTCCTACATTTTCAGGCCCTTTGGGGGCCTTGAAAATATGAAAAGGCACACCTACCACTCACGAGAAAGAAAATGAGCCATCAACCATCAAAATCGGTCCAGTGGTTTAGGCTGTAGAGCGGTCAACGTCAAAGAAGGAGCGGAAGCGGCAGCACAGCAGCAGCAGCAGCAGCAGCAGCAGAAAATGATGAAAAATTTGACGTTTTTCAAAGTCAAATATCTCCGGCTAAACTTAACCGATTTTGATGACATTTTTTTTCAACTTGGTCTACTTTCATGCCCCAACACACACACGCAATCCGTTTTCTTCCATCATTTGTAGTTGTCTGTCTACAACTACCTGAAAACGGCTACTTTCCCTGTCGCGTATAATATCTCTAGTAGCGCGGTCAAACTTTCTTGACTTGGCGGGGCGGAGCGCTACCGCGCTCCTTAATTATTTAATGACCTTGTTAACTAATCTACATATAAGGTAGATCGTTTTCGAACAAAGAATTATCATGATTCTTCTTCTTCTTCTTCTTCTTCTTCTTCTTCTTCTTCTTCTTCTTCTTCTTCTTCATGAAAAAGTGTTTAACCTGATAATTTTATTGTTGATTTTGATTGTTGACTTACCAAATCGCTGAATCGCGTCTGCCTTGTAACCGCTAGGTCGCGGGTTCGATTCCCACCCGGGAAGAACTTTATACCTAAACAGATAGGGTTCGTTCTTGGACCGGCTGGCTTTCTCCTATCCTGTCCTTCCTTTTTTGATTTCGGGCAATAGGACCTTCCTTGGTACAGATCCCTCTATCACCTCTTGTAGAAAGAGAGAGAGAGAGAGAGAGAGGAGAGAGAGAGAGGAGAGAGGAGAGAAGAACAGATCAAGACACAAGAGAGAGTAGACAAGTAATTCTTAGTTGATCGTTGTTTCATAAGAGAATACTGGATAGAATTAGAGGAGAGGGTCAGTTTCAAAACTTCATGATGTTTTGCAAAAAAAGAAAAGAAAATTGTATCGCGAATTGGACGTACAAAGTGAATGATACGTAAGATTATACTTTTGTTGAAGAATTTAAGTTTTTTTTTTCGTACTTCATTACTTTGTTTACTTCATTTTTCTAAATTTTATATAAGAGTTTTGATAGGAGAACGTACAATGCTGCGCTTCTACTGTCCCGAAAGCGGAGACCGGAGAAAGAGACAGGATAGGCGACAGAAGGCATATCTCTTTCTTTCGGGACGATGAGATATCTTAGCAGTTTTATCAAATCTTGAAAAGGAGAAGGGAAGAGATGAGTGAGTTGAGACAAGAAGAGGAAGAAGAAGATTGAAAAAGAAAGAAGATCAGAATCGGTAAGTAACGAAGACAGAAGATAAGATAGAAGAAGAAAACGTCAGATGAATGATGATTGGACTGCTCGTGACTGACGATCGATCGCTGTGATGATGACTGATGATGGTCTGAAACCACTGATGTTGATGATGATGAGATGATGTATGATGATAGATGATGAATGATGATGATAGATGGATGATGATGTGATGATGATGATGAATGATGATGATGATGGATATGTGATGATGATGATGTGTGCATTGATGGATGCGGATGATGATCGATGTATGAGTGATTGATGTGATGATGAATGATGATGATGATTGATGGATGATGATGATGATTGATGTGATGATAGTGTATGAATGATTGGCATGATGATGATGATGATGATGATGATGTGATGATGATGATGATGAGTGATGAGTATGATGATCGATGATGATGATGACGATGATGATATGTGATGATGATGATGATGATGACGATGATGAATATGATGATGATTATGAGTGAAATGTATGATGATGATGATGGTGAAAAAAATCCCCCAAAAACCAGTTTTTTTGGATTTTTGGCTTTATGGTTTTCTGGACAAAATTTGCACCACCATTAAGAAGAAGAAGAAGAAGAAGAAGAAGAAGAAGAAGAAGAAGAGGATGGATAGGTACTAGGTATATGTCAATGAAATGACTATTTTGAGAGTACATTTCCTCGTCCATCTAAAGAAAGACACTAAAACTACGTGATGGACATGCTACGACACAGACAACAAGCCATAGCATTTCGCACCATGCTACGATGTTCTCCTCAAAGAAAGAATGTCCAAATGAAGAATCTCCCAAATTGAAGAAGCTACGAATGAAGCCATAAATCAAATTGAACAAATTGAATTGAAGTTCGAGATTCCCATTTTCGAAATTTTGAGCATTATTATATGTTACATATGTTTGGAATTTTCGAACATTTGCTTGGGATGCACACAAAACCGGCACAGACAAGTTGGTTGGGTAAGTAAGTAGTTAACTTGATATTATACCAACTCAGTGGTTAGCACGGTGGACTATGGATCTGGAGATTCTGGAGGTTGGTGGTTCGAGACCAAGACATGTCATGAAATCTAGGTGTAATAATCGGGGAACGATATTTGTGACAAGCATTTAAGTATGCTTAACACAATTAAAAATTCCTCCTTTTTAGTTAACTTGATGACACTAAAGAGGACTAGGTACACATTAGGCGGACCCAGGCGGACGGAACAATGCTATAGTCTACACTCTACGCCGAACGAAATTTTATGTTTCATCGGACAGGTCCGTTGGAAATCAAAACACTCATTAGATTTTTGGTCCGACGCACGACGGTATTTACCCAATAAAGCTTCATTTAATAGGATAAGGAAAGTCGTGTGATGTTCACACCAGAGTTCTTTCTCAATGTAGTGATATGTATTAAAACACATTAACCGAATAATGAACGGTTACTGCCCGTAAAAATATACCTAGATGTTGATGAAAGAAGAAGAAAAAACATGTAAAAAGCTAGTAATTTAAAATGTTAGGATGTAAAAAAGATAGTGATTTAAAAATGATTGTTTGTTGAGTCATTTAGAATGCAAATAGAATCTTCTCCGTGACCCAGAAGAGTACCTAGACTCCTGGACTATGAACAAAGTCACCGCCTTGTTTATACTGTTAATAGTCCAGGCAATAAAAGTCACCAATGGCACTGGACTATCACACAAAATTTGAAAAATGACTTTGACCTTTGGAACATCTTCACAGCTTCTACTCGTAATATCTCGAATGTGGGATTTATGATTTTTACGTGGGACTTTTTTGGCTGGGGATCAAACAACAAACAAGTGGGACTTTTTTTCTCTCTTCTTCTTCTTCTTCTTCTTCTTCTTCTTTGTATTGAATTTGTTCTTCTTCTTAATTTCTTTCTTTTCTATCTTGCTTCCTTCCTTTCTTTCTTCTTCTTCTTCTTCTTCTTCTTCTTCTCCTTCTTCCTCTTCTTCTTAATTTCTTTCTTTTCTATCTTGCTTCCTTCCTTTCTTTATTTCTTCCTTCTTCAATCCTATCCCTACCTATATTCTTTTTGGACTTTTCTGTTAGTGAATTTATTTCGCATTATGTATCCTAGGAACCTACCCATATATTTGACTCTGCTGAAAATAATAATAATAATAATTCAAGCCATTATTCTCCCTTTCAATGGGCTACTTTCGGGCATTGGTTGCTGGTTTGCACCTGGAATTTGGAGTCTTGGACCCAAAAAAGAGAAATTCGGTGACTAGTTTTAGGTTTTGTTTTAGGATATTTGGTTTCAAATATAGCTATACAGGGTGTCTATAAAGTACGGAACTCCTGAATAAGATTTCGAACGGCTAAAGATGAGAAGCTGAAATTTAGGGTAGTGTTTTATCTCTTAATGTACAGTAGAACCTTGATTATTTCAACTTCCATTACTTTAACTTTCTATTATTTCAACTCCAAAATCCATTGTTTTTTTTTTTTTTTTCTACCTTTCAAAGGATATCCTAATATCTTATTAGAGGAAAAGATCATAGAAAGTGGTCATTTCAACTACCCCCGGTCCCAATTAACAAAATTTGCACCACCATTTTCGTGATCCTGGTAAAAAGACCTTTAATTTGATATATAGGTCGACCAGGTTTGGATAAGTCCTTCTACCTTCTATGGGAACAGACCGACCGACAGATTATTACTATTGTAATAATAAACGAAGGACGGACTAAAAAGGAAACTTTGCCCACCATTTAGCTTAGAAGGGGCGCGTCAGCCTTGTCAGCGCTAGGTCGCAGGTTCAATTCCTGCCCAGGGCAAACTTTATCCTAAACAGGCTTTCTCCTATCCTGTCCTCCTTCTCTCCGTTGTTACAGTTCCCTTTATCAAACCTCTCGAAAAAAAACTTTCAACCAGTGACCTCTGAATTAGGAGTCCAATATTTACCATTCCGTCACAAATACTCCGGTTGTCACAAATCTAATTAATTCTTAAATACAACTTCTCATTTTTTCATCAAGCGAGCTCCAATAAAATTAATTAATCACCAATTAATTGTGGCACCGTAATGAGCAGGTTTCTGCGCAAGGAATTTCAAATTAGGAACAACCTATCAAGCGCTGAAGCTAACTAGAAAAAATTCCAACAAATGAGAGAAGGTTAATTTCTTGATTCCTTTTGAGTGATTGGAAGAGATCGCGGAATTATTTCCTAATTTGAAGAAATACCTGGCCATATACTGGATGGGTTGTGGCAAAGCGAGTAAGTAAAAAATCAGCTCCAAACCTTGGTTATGAGTTCTTCTTATGTTAGTTACTAGTGGTTCTTTCAAGGATCGCTGTGTCTTGATTCAATGAAGATGTGTACCAAATTTCATCAAAATCAGACCAGGCAATCGGGAGTTATAGCGGAACAGACATCAAACAAATAAACACTGTACAAACCTACAAACATCTAAACCAATTGCAAAATGGTCGAGGTAAAACATAGACCTCACTATTGTTCGGTCAATGAGTTCTTCTGACTTTCTTTAGAGCTCATTCAAAATTCAAAGAAAGAGTACCTAACCCTAACCCTCTGATCAGAATCGAAAGCAATGAGAATTTTTTGCCAAATTTCATCAAAATTGGACAAACCTGTCTAGAGTTATGAAACAAAGAGGTACCTAAATTGAAAACTCAACGATTAAAACAGAAATGGTTCTTCCCTGAGACGTTTGTGCACCTAGTACTTCTTCGGCTACCTTTAGTCAGCAAAACATTTTGAAGACACCAGATATGGGACCAACCACCCTCAATGATAATTCACTTTGAAGATAATGTTTCCAGCCATTAAAATCGAGATGTACGAGTACAACACTCAATCTATGTTCCCAGTCATTGAGATGAAGAAAATCTCAATCCATCATCAAAATTGCCCTCCAACAAAACTCTAACATGAGTACATGACATGAAATAAACAGACTAGGTAATGAAAGCAATACCTGACACCCTTTTTCAATCTACCAAAGTACCAAGGGATAAGATTTATTAACCATAGTGGTAGTTACAAAAGTTACAAAGGATCTACTCAGCGTTAATGAACTTGACGAAACCCTTAAAGACTCTCCAACCCTTTGTCAACAAAAGTTAAATTAATAAAACCCTCAAACAGTCTCTAACCCTTCTTCTCCAAACATTACAAGTTACAAGCCAAAAGATCTACTAAAAGAAACCTTGATAAACTACCAATGTACCTAGATGAAACTCTATTAGGAAACTCTACCAGTAAAAGACTCTCTCACCCTCATTCAACAATAGACCAAAAGTTACTATCACTAAAATACCACTCGACTTTTACAATCCCGCCGATGACAAGGGTGATGATGATGATGATGATGATGATGATGATGATGATGATGATGATGATGATGATGATGATGACACGGCTGATGTCATGTCCAAATACAATGCACTCAACACTTTGAAGAGCCATCATGTTGAACAAGAGAAATATGGATCTATTACATGAGATGATATGAGGGGTATCATTAAATTTCCATTCATTTCAAAGTCCAGAATATGTTAAAGAACTTGAAATAATATCTCACATGAAAGAATACGCGCCGAATGGAAAAGGTTCGGAAGGGTGATTCTTCTTTAAATAACAATAAAAAGTTGGATCGTAAAAATGTTTAATGGTGAACTTGATTTGGTTTGAAACAGCACATTGCATGGAAGGTAGGTTTTTTTTTTTTTTTTTGTAGAGTCCCTAATCCCTAACCAAGCTTTCCGGTAGTTAGCCTAGTACGCTTGGAGGTTAGAGAATTAAAGCCCGGGGCGAAAGCTTTATCCTGAACAGTGTTCTCGGAACGGCTGACTTTCTCCTAACCCCTTCTTCCTTCCCTCTTCCATTTCAAGGCGATAAGATCTCCTTTCTTATCTGTTACAGTTTCCTCAATCGTTCTCCGGAAATTCCAGCTAGGCTACATGAAAACGAGAACCAAAAAAGCGGACCAACTCAAGATTGAAAAAAACTGTGCACTCAGAAATCCGTTTTCACCTCACAAATCTGAGAAAGCACACTAACAAAATAAGGGGTTAGAATGACCACTGTTCGAGAATCTACAAAAATGCCTCGCTATATTAAGAACGATAAAGATTTATCATTTCAACTTCTTCTTTTATTCATATTTTTACTTTCTTATGTTTTTTATTCATCTTTTTTTAAATGGTTGGTGGCCATTATTCATAATGTTTTACAAGTTGAGGATAATAGGGGTTTCGTGAAGAAGCGTGGAACTAATGAAACTTCTCCATCAGCGGGTCTCGAACCGTGTAACTCCTGTAATCTAGCGTGATGTCTAACCAGGGCTGTTCTTAGGGGGTGTCATCTCATAACATTTGGACCGGGAGCCCTCAAGTAGTGACGCTGAACTATCAGTCAAGTGAGCTGATGGGGAGTCAGAAACATGTAGTTCAAAGTTTTCCCATAATATTGTAGGTATTTTCGTTCAGGACAGCTACACTACTATCACGTGACGTGACGTAACGTGATGGCACCTTAAGAGTTCCCACCTTAAGAGTACCTAATTTAGGTTACAAAAAAAATAAATAAAAAATGTTGCTAAGCTAGGAGGAGTCCATTATTGGATGTGTCCTCGAGGCCCTTTCAAGTCAGCCACTCAAGCTGGGACGTCTGAGAAATCTAGATCTCGATATTTTACCGCCACACACGTTCCCACTGCCTGACAGACCGCGGTCTATCAGACGTTCTGAGCGTGAGAGGCGGGCAACAGGGACATCAGGCTGTGACCGCCCCTGGATGTATAACAATGTGTACAGCTTGGAACAGCTTGAATTGTACAAAAATGCTACCACCCCCGGTGGGGTCTTGGTCGGTGTTTGGTTCTAGGGACGGTATTTAGGTCTGGGGTCGGTATTTGGTTTCTTATTTGGTGTGACGTGATGTACCGTCTACATAGTGGTGACAAAGGATAAGGTCGGTACTGCTGGAAGACGGCGTGATTATTTATGATAGAATATTATTCATGATTATCGATATTGTTGGTGAGTATGTGCATTATGAATTATTAGTGTCTATTGGTTTTTGGGAACTGTAACTGGTAACTGCTGAGGTCTTATCGTCCCGAAAGCGAAGAGAGGAGGAAGACAGGATAGAAGAAAGCCAGCCGTTCGAGCGAACCTTACCTGTTCAGGATGAAATCCACCCCGGGAGAGAATGGACCCCGAGACCGAGCGCTTAGAAGGCAGACGCCCTACCCTCCGAGGTAACGAGGCTGGCCTGTTGGTATCTTGTATCTTAATTTCAGCTTTCTAGGTGTTGTGGTTCTGGAGATAGAGCGATCAGTGTGTGAAATGTGAATGAGTTCTCGTTCTTATAATATAAGATTTAATTAGTGGCTAATAATATTGAGCTCTTTTCTATTACGATTATTTTATTCCAGCGATACTTCTCAGGTAGTCAGGTACTATTCTATCTCTCTTGTTTCCAACCATTAATAGGTTTAATCAGTCATCAATATGCCTGAACAAACATTTCAGTGCCGGATCTAATGATACACTTGTCTGTTAGCTCAAAGTGGTGACGTGGTTATAACTCTATTGGAAAATGGGATATTCATTGATCTTAATGCTCATCAATGTAATACTCCATTCCATGTATTACACAGAGCCTACGCTACTAATTGGCTGTCAGAGTAATAGGTGATCATCTGTAAGGCCAGCCACTCACTATCAGGTAGATCTGACAGGCGGACCTATTCAGCCGTACCTGTCATGTCTACCTGATAGTGAGCCTAAATACTGGCCTGAGTACTGAAACCAGGAGCCGGAGATCCTTAGTTGTTTCGGATACTGGTGTAATACTAATAAGTACAAAACAAGAATTACACACACCCTGCGCCACTACTCATTGACTGTCAGCACTATTAATGACCTGTATTGAATCGGACATTGATGTACCGGTAATGTTGTGTGGCTCGCGACATCGGTCTGCGAGCCAAATAGGAACAAGCTGGGTCCGTCCCTCCGGGAATTTTTTAGCCCGAAGTTTATTCGATCGTGATTAAAGAAAATCAGTACCTATTCTTACCTATCAAAATATCTTGTATCTTGGTATCCAAAGTCTGTACACTTTGACACTTACCTATCAAAATATCTTGTATCTTGGTATCCGAAGTCTGTACACTTTGACACTTACCTATCAAAAGTCACAATTTCAGGACCAATCTTCTAACCTAGTTGATAGGAGAGAGAAAATATTTATTTTGCACAATTCTCTGATTTCAAACGCAGTTCTTCTGGTTGTCTTCTTCTGAATTCAGGAGTCAGGATCAATCTAATAACCTCAGCCAACTGCTCTAGGAGTAGGACTATTGATACCAATAACAAAAATGATCCTCCTTTTTCTTCTTCTTCTTCTTCTTCTTCTTCTTCTTCTTCTTCGCCTTTTCCCATGTTCAGATGGGGTCGGCGTGTGTCGTCGGCCTCTCAATCAGCTTTAGAGTGATCGCTTTGAGGCCAACTGGTTTTGGCTAAAACAAAAATTTTCCAAGTGGGATGCCCTTCGCACTCAACCTTCGCTATTGATATAGCGTGAGGAAATTTGGACTGGTCTACTCCCTGTTTATAGTCCCCTAGCTAGACGCTGATCTACTCTCTGTTTATATAGTCCCTCAGCCAGACTAACAAATGATCCTCCTAACTACATAAAATATACCAGAAGAGTATTTAAATTTTCAATTTCATGCCTCCCTGGTCTTAAACAAAAGACTCTCCGAATGTTGGAGCCTCCAACACAAAGACACCACAAACTATGTATAGATTACTAGAGCATGTGCTAGCCAGACTATTGTTCCAAAACCAAAAAAAAAAAAAAAAATGCTATCTTTCGGGAATATTTTTTGTTAAATTTTACGATGATGATTTTTTACATTTCAAAATTTCGGACAGGAAGGTCAGGGGGAATTTTTTTTTTTTTTTTTTCTCAAGTTAATGATTTTTTTTTCGGTCGGTCGTTTTTCGGGGGGGGGCGCTCTTTTTGGCACTAATTATGCTCGTGGCGCCTGTTCACAAATGACCCGTGTAGAGATGTCTCGGGTTCTGGTGTCGAGGGACTAAAGTGTTCCGCAAAATTAATTATCACCCGAGTCCTACCGAGGTCACGTGTTTATTGTTTTTGGGGGGGCGAGGGTCTTTTGGTGGGTTTAACCCTTGATGAGTCTTCAGAGTGAGAGTGTGGAGTGTGGACGTCTTTTAAGCTACAAAAAATCAGCCGTTTACATTACCTCCCACACCAATCCTTCCAACACCGTGAGATAGGTGCCTATATTATCACGGTCACGGAAATCAAAGCATTACCTACTTAGTTTCCCTCCTACAGCTATATGTATAGATATGGTAAGTAAAATCTCATCTCTTGACAGGTTCAAGACTTCTGGTTTTTGTTTCCAGAGGTCCATGGAGGACCCAGAGTTCAAATGAAACCCAATCGCATGAGTCTACAATGTCTCCATATGTCTTCAGACTTCAAAACTAAGATAAATCCCGACCGTTATTCCCAATTTGTACGTCATGTAATTCATCACACCACTTTGGGATTGATTTAGGAGTTTTGGAACTGATTTGGGACCAATTTGGGATCAAGTCTCTTGAAAAAGATACCGTTAAAGGCGACTTCATTCTTAAGCATCGGTAAACTCGCATTTTGCGGTAATTTTTGCGAATAACATGTGTTTCCAGAAATTCAATACCTATATTAGAAGTATACACCCTATTATCGTCGGCAAAAACGATTATATGATGCTTTTCTTAAAATTCGCAAAAAAGGAACGCCTCTCTTTGAAGTTTGCGTAAGTGGAGCAAATATGCGAATCCAATGAACTGAATCTTAGCGGTCTTGTGGATTCAAATGAACCGTAATTTTGAGGAATATTGAAATTTGATGAAAAACACATGGAGCTGAAGCTGAACTATTTTAACAACCTAATAATACGTATTGGTATTGGTAATAATACGTATTGGTATTGGTAATAATACGTAGATCCATGAACTTATTCAGGCACACTCCATCTGTCTTTGTGTTGAATATGTCTACCAAATTTCATGAAAATCCGAAAAACCATTAGAGAGTTATGTTGAATTGAAACAAATGAACGAAAGAACAAAGAGACAAATTATCTTAATATCGACTTAAAAGTCTTAAAACTAAAGAGCTTGGTCAGCCCAGTTAGCTTGGAGTGTAGAGTCCCTGCGTTGTTAGCGTCATTTCGGGGGCTCGATTTCCGCCTTGGTGAACTTTATCTTAAACAGACAAGTTTCGTTCTCGGAACGGCTGGCTTTCTCCTATCCTGTCCTTCTCCTATCTTCGATTTCGGGACGATAAGATCTCGGAAGTTATTGTTTTCTCTATCAAAACTCACAAAAAAACTTGGCGCTTCGTTTGTGCAATCCATAAGGTCTGAGATTTAATAAGAAGACAAATAAGGAAAATGCATTAATCGTGAAGGAAGTACGCTTGAATTTTGCATTTCAAATAAATAACACTGAACTCTGTACGTTGTTCATTACTGAATCACAATTATGAATGACTGATGCTTGGATGATAATTACTCGTACTACTATGGATAATAATTACTATTACTACAAGTAACTATAGTGTACTGGTAAGTATTAGGTACTAGAAGAATAGCAGCAGTAATAAAAACACCTCAACACCAATGTGCATCGGTAATGGTAAGTTAATAGACTAATAGAGAGATTTGCAGAGAGTATGCACGAATATTCTGTTTTGAAAAACCGAAGAAAAAAAAAAATGACAAGTACACTATCTTTAGGAGTGTACGGCATATTTTTCAAGAGGTTAATACAGGGAATCGTAACGAAGGAGGTTTTATGGTCCCAAAATCAAAAAGTGATGAAGGACAGGATAGGAAAAAGCCAAGCCAGGGGGTTGCTTAAAAAAAAAAAAAAAAAAAAAAAAAAAAACAAGGACTATGCGAGACACACACACATCCATTGGCGACGCCTAGTCGACCAAATTAATTTACAATTATTCAAATTAACATTTTCATAATCTGCTCGGTAACATTTCCAGTGCTTAATCCGCTCGGAGCAAGTTAATCCAACACTAATCCCCAGATTTATCTCCCCATAGAACTTATTAATACTTATTTAATTCAATTCTAATTTTATTGAAAAGTACAATTTATTACAATACAAAAAGAAAATCGTTTCTTATTGAATTCTTTTCGAGTACTGGCGTAGTTGGTTATGAATTATTTATTCAGAGGTTTGAAACCCGTGGCGTAGGGGCGTATTTTATTGTTTTGAGCACTTTTGGTATAGGTTTGATTTGGTTTGGTTTAACAGACGTCCCAGTTTACCCGGAAGGTCCCAATTTTGGGATAAAGTGAAATATCCCACCGAGACACTCCAATTGCCCATTTTTCGCCGGAAGAAAAGAGTTTTCTTAATAAAACCATCCATGTTTTCAGCATGTTGGAAGAGGAAGAATATCCGGGTTGTGAACTTCTGGAATGTTGGTACTGTTCAAAGTAAAGGAAAGCTTCTACAAATCTACTGTTCAAAGTAGCTGTAAACAAATTTCCAACTGCTATGATCTTGCTCCAAACAGAGTGGAGCGGAGAGCAAAGAGCTTTTTGCTCTCAGTTCTCTATATGTATACGGTTTGAACTTTGAAGTCGTTGTTTCGCTTCCCTTTATCGTCACTTCCCTATACCAGCTCGATGCTCTATGCTCTCCGCTCCAAACTGCTTTCAGCCTTAGCCAGCCTCTGCGGTGAATAATAATAATAGTGCTTATTTATACTGCTCGCATGGGACTGAAAAGTCCCTTTACTCCAGCAGTAGCTCCCATGGCGTAACCATTAAGTAACTATATCTAGGTAGGCACTCCCTTACTGATATTATTGTATTTATCACTATTGTACCTAATATTGTACCTACTGTTTAAAAATATAAATAAAATAAAGTACTGTTTATATCTACTAATAAAAAAAAATAATAATAATAATATAATAATAATTTGAAGAACCTACTTTACCTACTTGTTGAACATAAAGTTCGCCCTGAGCGGAAATGAATTCGTGAACTAGCAAAAGTAGACGCTCTATCCATATCCACCAAGCTAACTTGGTTTGTGACCCATCGTTAGACAAAATAAGCGAAAGATCACCCATCACCATAAACCATAAGGAGCATTTTCTCCATAAAGTAGCTACCATAACCATAACCTCACCATAAAGTAGTCAAGCATGGAACTTAGGTTTTTATAACACGTCAAAATGTCAAACCAAAATCCATAAAAACCTGCAACAAGGAAATAAACAATATCTAAACATTGGGAGGAATTTTGGACAGGAAATTTTCACATCTTGTTCTAATTAGATAGAAAAAACAAACCAAATTTTTGAGCACCAACTGGATCGTTATATTTTTCGATTTAATTAATTAATTAGGTTTGTCAAAGAATTAATTATGTTATCCTCTCTGGTATAGTTAGATAGAAGTATTATGTTGTTAGTTATGTTGGTATTAGGTATGTGCCAACATTGCCAAGTTTGTTTTGCCCTTTACTTGTGAGGGCGGGTTTGAACGATTATGTTCAGCGATAGATCTTTCACTTTGGTAACATTTTGGCAGCTAACAGCTACCTTCTTTAACCTTCTTACCTTTTTGTGTGATATTTCATTCGGGGAATATCGTTATACTTATGGGGAGGGTTAAAATATTTTGTTTAATCTAATTTGACAGGTTGTGTTTGCTCCCACATATTCGTAGGGAAGTATAGGTATATGAGCTATTATCTTTACTATTCCTACACAAAGATCCTTCCCTGAGCCTTGGAGTAGTTCCCCCTACAGAACCCAAAAGACACAATACTTCCCATTTAGGTGCTGGGTCAACACGAGAACACCAGAAAGTAACCCGTTGAAATATTTGCAATCGAAAAACGAGTCGCGCGACATTTTAAACATTGTGAAAGCAATGTGCAAGCTTGATACAATAGTGAGATTTCGCATCCTGTTTCGGGTCCAATGTTCGACGAGTTTTGGTTTCTGCGCATGACACACGTTATGGGGTTTTGAACACGGGGATCGGAGTTACGATGTTGTGGCTTGAACATGGGGTTTTTTTTCGTATTACGAAAATGAAATTTCCATGTTAGAAACGCGCGTAAATTTAAATTCTTTTTGAATAGATCACGGTTATTTTACATTTTTGAAGGGGAAATTAATTTTGACTGAAATTTTTTGATGCCCCGGGGGAATAAAAAAATTTGGGAGGTAGGGGGGTAGGGAATGAAAAAAAAAAAAAAAAAAAAAAAAAAAACTCACTTATTTGTCTGATCAACCATATCAACAACACTCATTCAAAGACTAGTATTAGGGCCAGTAACAAAGAAAAGAATCAGTGAATAATAATAAAAAAAAATGAAAAAAATTATATAGTAGCCAGATAATAAAATACTTCTTCCTCCTCTCTGGTAGAATACTTGTGGTAGCTATTTAGCTGTCAGTAGGTATTTCACTGTACAGACTGCATGCAGAGGGCAACCAGTTCTCAATGAAAAGTAAAGCCATTGCAATACTGTGGAAGTGAAATGTGCTACCAGAAAAGTTAGAAGAAATTACTTGACGGAAAGGAAGATGACGGAAGAGAGGCAGAAGAGAGAAATGAAAGGAGGAAGACGAAGTAGGAACTGCATAAAAGAAAGAGAGAACGAAAGAGAAAGAAAACAACGCAGAAAAGGAAAAAGAAATATTAAGTAGGTAAGAAAGAAAGAAAGACATCAGAAAGAAGGAAGAAAAAAGAAGCAGAAGAAGAAGAAGAAGAAGAAGAAGAAGAAGAAGAAGAAGAAGAAGAAGAAGAAGAAGAAGAAGAAGAAGAAGAAGAAGAAGAAGAAGAGACGGTGGTTGTATAATGTTTCAAGTGAAGTGTGAAGAAATTTAAGAGCCTCCGAGATAATGTGAGTCTCTCTTAAAATATATCGTACATGTCTCTTAATAAGTTAATAGACCTGATGAAAGATGTGCCATTAAATTATAATTAGAAGATACCGTGATAGGTAGGTACTTGGTAGGTATTCTGGTGCAAAATAATAATAACTATGAATATGTTGAGTAGTTAGGTACCTAACTTGCACTGAAAATAATCCGCCTTAAATGCAATTTAAGGAGTGCTCCTTGTTTACAAGGTTCTTAGAATGGTTTCTTCTCCTCCTCCTTCGTCTTCTGCTTCTTTTTCCTTCCTTCATTTTTTTCTGGTGTCTTTCTTTCTTACCTAGGTACCTTTTTTCTTTTCTTCTTTCTCCCCATGACTTCTTCTCCTCTTCCTCCCCCTCCTCTTTCTCATTATCGTCTTCTTTCTTCTTCTCCTCCTCCTTCTCCTCCTCCTCTCTCTCTCTCTCTCTCTCTCTCTCTCTCTCTCTCTCCCAGACGAGGAGATGGGGGGGGGGGGGGGAGTTTAGTTTTCTAATGATTCGTTAACTTGGGTGCATTGAGGGGAGGAATTACCACTTCCGTAATCCGAAACCTCCCATGCCTCTTCAAATTCATTAACAGCGGTAATTACATGTATGGATCTTATTAGAGGTTTCGATCTTGTTGAATATATTCATGTTTATGGTAATGTTTGTTTGTGTTCTACCCCACAGCCAATTAAAATATATTTACTTTAAGGTCTCCAGTTTTTTCTCTCTTCTTTTGCAAATCGAGCTCAAAATTTCTAGGAAAACATTTTTGTTTCCTTAATTGGTTTCCTGTAAGGTTCTGCATGAAGACCATCGGATGGCTGGATGGTTCTGAGCTCCTAAGAGGGTTGCTTCTAGAATTCTGCAGATATCTTTTCGTTCCAATTACGCGTTTTGTAAAATTCTGGGAGTATCTTTTCAAATTGGCGTTCTGGGGGGTGGTTTTTTTTATGCTGCTGGATTAGGCTGCTGGACTTGCCAACTCCTGATTATCATCAGGTAAGCTCACGATCAATAAGGCTAGAGCTAGTAGAGCCTACAATTTCATGTCAATTTGTTTAGTAAATCTTTGAGCTTTTGAAGTATTAAAGTTTCTGTTTAAAACTAGTTTTTGCATATTCTCAGAGGAAAACGTGGAAAGATAATACCTACAAGTCCTGCAGCCACTCTTAACATAAAATTGTAGATCCGGAGGAAAGCTATCAAGACAGGCAAGAAGTTGAAATTTGGAGGCCTAAAATACAATTGCCCGATTGAATCATACGAGGAAGAAAAATCAATTTACAACATCCTATTGGAAGAATTATTCCTACCATATTGTTTATACTATGAGTAGGTATTTATAACTTAAGGGCAGACACAATACATACGAGAATAACATAAATAGGTACATACTCCTCCTCCTCCCCCCCCCCCTCTCTCTCTCTCTCTCTCTCTCTCTCTCTCTCTCTCTCTCTCTCTCTCTCTCTCTCTCTCTTTTCTTCTCCTACTTCTTGTTTTTCTCCAAGACCCAAACCTAACAAACTCACCTATTTAACATTTCTAACGCGTGTTATTTGACGCTCAAGTATAAGTACCGCACGTACGTATATACAACCGCTAAATATGAAACCACCCATATCATTAAATATCCAAATATCTCCTATTACAAAACGCGCACCCGTGTTAAGCTACGAGGGGGCGGGCGAGGATCGTAAATGTGTCGTTACGTTAAATACTCATTAAATTATTCTATTCGGTATTTAGGTGTCTATTTAGGTATGCTATCTATACGTATGTTAGATGTTACTGAGAAGTGTGACAAGACACCAGAACACCACACTGATAGTGTATAAATGATGTACTTTGTATACTTAGAAGTAAATTATAAATGATCTCCGGATGATGTTTTTGTAAATATCTATCTTAGGTAGGTACTTGAAAAATAATAATAATCGAAATTTAATTATGGAACTACTTCGTAATGACGTAATGAGTGTAATGACTTTGTAGAAAAACATACACGATTTTAAACACCTACCTAATAGGTAACATAATTATTTGACTACGAAAATTTCAAAATAATTTTCGAATTTCATGTTTGACTGAGTGAGATAGATTGAGCTCATATTTTCCACATAGTTACCTATATTATTAATAATTATTTAAACTCTTTATTGAAATTCAAGCAAAGGATAGGATTATGGCATAATAAAATAAATAGGAACGAGATCGAGAGGAAGGAAGAAATTCGGAATGCTGACGGACATATTGAAAGGAAGGACATTTGAAGAAATAAAGGACGAAGCACAAGATCGTGAGAGATGGAGAAGAGGAACCTAAATCAAGAAAACAGTTGAAGATACGATGTTACCTGTTCTAGAACAGATTTACTAGTATATATATAAAATAAATATCTACCTATTAGATACCCAATGAGAATAAAATAAAAGGAAAAGCTTTGCCAAGTTGAGAATTTCACATTTAGGGCTGCAAATTGAATATTCACAAGGTTTTTTCTCCTGATAATATCAAAATAACCATTAAATTTAACTACCTATTTACATACTCCAGCATATCCTCATTTCACGTTATCTCCCAGTACCTACTCCTACGCATTCAGTAATCACTTGATATCATTTTATCGTTCATTATCATTAAAAACCAACTTGATTCACTATTATTTTTTTCTATCAGTCTCGATTTAAAATATAATTAGGTTTACCAAACACAAGTGAAAATACCTTAAAATGGGGTGACTTTGGACAGAGATTGGCCATCATGAACTAAATTTTCCAGGAGTATAATTTCCTAACCTAAGTAGGTATTAGCAGTAGCAGGTAGCATTGGCAATTCCTGACCAGTCAAACAATACCTAAGTAATTTCTAATTGCTCCAATTTCTGTAAGCTGTCACAGAGATCTCCAGAAAAATTGGAAATTATGAAAAATTAATCACGACTGGAAAAAATTTAAAATTTAGGGTATGGTCACACTCTGTCCAAAGTCACCCGATTTTACCGGTATATTAATAAGTTTAATGTTGGTATATTCTTTTAGTATAAGTACATACCTACTTTTATATTCATGATAGCAAAATGGCAGAAAAAATCATTAGGTATTAAAAAAATAATAATAATAATAATAATAAAATAAACATTATAAAAAACTCCATTGGTTATTTATTCTATTCTTGATTGCAAACGAATATTAGCATTATCAGCACTATCAGGTTGCTAATTATTAAGTATCTGAACACACACACACTAGTGCTACCTACCACTGGAATCACTGGATATCATCAGGGTCCGCCACAGGGGGAGGCATCAGGCCCTATCTATCTCGGACCCGGAACTAGCAGCCCCCACTCCAACAAAAAAGTATTCTTAGCTTTTTTCATGTACCTTGGAACCGGGAAAAATCCTACAATGCTGCAGTGAGCACCAAAGTTGTGACATAATAACACAAAGAAATTGCATTTACATTTACTCCAGCAGTAGGCCACTGCTATTATTGTGGTCAAATTCTCAAATTATATTGAGGATAAAATTCCATACCTTGGCTGGGATTGAACCCACGCCCTCCTGTTTACCAGGTGAGCGCCTTGACCACTACACCACCGAAGAAGACATTTGAAGAAGAAGTTCTTTCTCCATGGAGTCTCTGGATCCCATCATCTTCTGCACTGGTGTGGACTGCGTATGCGTTAAGTTCATTTGAGGACTTGAGGAGGTTTATGAGGACATAGCTCGAGGTATACGTATACCGAGTGGTGGCTACAATGAAATTAAAGGTAATCCTGTGATTTATTGAAAATTATGCTTCCACTATTTCTCCGGACGAATTGAAAGGAGACGTTCAAAGTACTACACCGATTTACAACTTTTTATGGGAACCCTCTTTTTCTTCTTTTTCTTCTTCTTCTTCTTCTTCTTCTTCTTCTTCTTCTTTCTTTCTTTGAGTTTACCTTAGGTTGGTCCTTTTCAAATATCGGAACAACAATAATTTTATTTTGCTTATGGTAAACAGAAGTTTCAGTATTTCATCTCAAAAGAAACGTTCAAATTAGAGGAAAGAGATTTCTCTGTGGATGTGCCCCAAAAATACCAATTTTTATTTTAGAAGAGAATGATGATGTGTGGAGAGGGAGAGGAGAGAAAGAGAGAGAGAGAGAGAGAGAGAGAGAGAGAAAGAGAGAGAGAGAGAGAGAGAGATGAAACATTGTTTTAGTGGAGATGCCAAAATCACCAAATTTTCTCGGACAGCATTGAAGAATGATTGGATCCCGAAATCGAAGGGGGGAAAAGGACAGGATAGGAGGAAGCCAGTCGTTCCGAGAACGAACCATCAATTTTTTTTTTTTTTTTGACCTTCGGTTTAAAAAGTTTTTTTTGACCTTTCCTGATAGAACGATCGAAAAGAACTCAACGATTTTTCCTTTGACTTGTCTCTGTTTGTTAAGAAATTTGTTCATATTGATAGATTCTGATGTGACTTTGTGAAGATTCATCTTGAAAAGAAGAACACAAATAGCTGTGAAGAGTAAAAGCTATTTGTGTTCTTCTTTTCAAGAACTTTGTTTGTTTTTCCATCATAACTCTCAAACGGTTTGTCAGATTTTGATAAACATGTTCTATTGGTACCTCAGAAGAACAGTTTTTAGGCCGTCCTTCCTTTATTAAATTACTATAGTAATAATAAAAGGTATAAGGGACGGACTATTGTATTCGCCTCGGTGTCGTCTGTGTGTCTGTCCCCATAGAAGGACTTATCCAAACCTGGTAGACCTATATATCAAATTAAAGGTCCTTTTACCAGGAACACGAAAGTGGTGGTGCAAATCTTGTCCAGAGAACCAAAAACCAAAAAAACAGAAAAAATGGTTTGGGGGCAGTACTG
>NW_007378950.1:38251-75936 GCF_000475195.1 Diaphorina citri | reverse complement strand
GTAGCTTAACAAAAACAAACCGGAAAATAGCCTATAACCTTCACGGGAGTGCAAGCAATAAGTTGACAAAGTTTCATAACAATTGGATGAGCGGTTTGGCCAGGCATAAACTTTGAACACACACACAAACATTCATTTTTACTTTTTATATATTAGATTTATTACCAATATTATTTTATATATTAGATTTAATACTATGGAAGTCTACACCTAGAACTGAATAATTATTAGTGTGGAAAAATCAAATCGTTGTAAAGTTGGAAAAAAATCGGAGTTCCAGGAACTTCCCCTTGGAGGTCATCAAAGAAACGCGTCCCCATATGCCGCACTAAAAACACAATCAAACCCGACTCAATACAATAAAAGCCCACCAGAAATTCAATAATACTTAGAGGATATTATATAGGCTCCCCCCCCCCACCTTCTTGGCTACCACTTTCTTAGGTCTATTTCTTTTTCCCTTAGGTTGAAAAGATTTGAGATTTCCATCAATGTGATTTATTGTTAAGTTTAAAACTATTGTTGAATTATTGTTGAATTATTGCCAGCATTAACCTATTCAATGGGAGAACATTTACCAAAGCTAAATTCTGATGAGAGTATAAGCGTATTTTTATTATGGAATCATAATAACTGATATGGATAAACGGATATGGATACCTCTACATTCCAATTCCTATGTGGATGTAGAATCTTGGCCTGAAATATAGTTAGATACATAAAAGCGTATCTACAAAATCTACATAGTGTCAGTCCAGAACTCTTAAGTCGTGTGTCGTGTGTCCTCCTGTCCACACATAGTCAACGACTCGACGGCCGTCGATCGATTTAGTGTGAACAAACCTCTACTATAAAGCAGTTATAATTCCACAAGAAAAATGCGTGTTAACTCTGTTTCTCTTGTGGCAATGCTTTTATTGTCATGCGACTCGCATTGGGAAACATAAAATTAATACAAAAGGTAAAAGTAGAATAATCAAATGGAATTTAATTTAAATGCATTACAACTCAAAATGCCCATTGTAATGTGTTATTAATAACAAGGTATTATTTTATATCCGTGTATTTTCAAACTTAACGACTCATGTGAGACTTTGTAACTTTCATCCGAAACTTTTGTAAACACAGCTTTCTCTTTCTCCCTCTCACTTCCTCTTTTCCACTCTCTTTGTCCAGTTCTCTTTCCATCCCGCTCTCTCTCGATCTATATTTCTCTTTTCCACTCTCTTTTTCCTCTTTCTCTCTTCTACAGAATTTCCTATTAAATAGCTAGCTGGATTTTATTAATCTGTGGGAAAATTTTGCCCAAAACAAACATTTTGTATTGAAGAATATACCGTGTTTGGCCTTTTTCAAAACATTATTATAATAACAACGCAAAATAGCCACATCGAATATTTTCAATTGTCTCGAGTACAAAGGCTCTGCGGAATGAGTATACCCACGCAAAAGCCTGATTTTCATTATTCTGAAGAAGCGTTTTGTTTTTACGAGGCGAAAAGACAATTAGAACGTCTTTTCCAACTGTCTTTCTCGATTTCTAATGCGAGGAGGTCGACTAATACTGACATTAAAAGAGATCATTTTAGATTGAATTTTCGACCTTTCAAAGTTACTTTTTCGGAGTTTTGACCTCAGATTTAAATTTTTCACAACTTTTTACGTAGGAATCGACCTTTTATTAATAATATTTTCCCAATTGCAACTCCTCCATTCCAGTCTATTTCTAATCCATTTCCAAGACAATATTTTCTACTTATTTTCATTGTGTATTAGTTTTATCTATTTATTCAATAAAAAATATATCTAACGTATAAAAAGACTTGCTTATTCAATGTCACATACAATAATAACATTTATTGAGCTTATTATTTTCCTTCGTCGATATTGACTCAAGCGGAGATACTGTATCAATAAAGCATTTGAAAATATAGTTATCTTTACTTATGGCATGTGTATGGTTATGTGGACAGGGGGGGTAAGAGAGATAAAGAAAGCGAATGAATACAAAGAGATTAGGGTACAGCGGAAAGAGGAATGGAGAAAGCAAATAGAGATAAGGAAAGAAGGAAGAGAGAAAATCGAGAGGATATTTTTATACTTCACGCCGTGGCAAAGGCTTAAAGTGGAATGCAATAAAGAGACGTATAGGGAAGAAAGAAGGGAGGAGGCTAAGGGAGTGAGATAGGAAGGAATCTAAAATCTATGCGAGTCTAGGGAAGATGAGGTATTTCTATTCAGTCTAGACGTGGGTTATGAAAGCCTTAGGTTACACACTATTCATTATAACTTACATATTTGGGCGATTTCATGCTAGACTACTCGTACTGTTGGTATATTGCCAAATCTCGAAGAAAAAAGGATACTAGGTAGTCAGTATCAGAAAACTGTTCGCCTATCCTTATTTTATGTGAAACCCTTATTTAAACCTCATTGAACATCAGCAGCTCCTTTAGACTTTAGATAATTTCGCCTCTAAAATATTTCTGGACAATCCAAGGGCAATCGTTTTATGTGCATCCCTCCTGATATCCTAATCCGGGATAAAAAAAAAATCCCACATTTTGAAAGGGGCATTGTGTGTAGGGATTTGGGATTGTCTGGATCTTAAATGTTTCTCAAATTCTGTGGAATCTACAGAGTTATCCCCCAACTAGGCAGAACAATAGGGTCTCGGTAGCACAATAATGATATTGTATCCAGAGTTCAATACACGGCTGTGTAGGGAGACTAGAAGAGTATGCAGACTATTGCAGACCTCTTTGTGTCATCATAACTTTCGGCTATTGGGAGGAATTTAGTTTTCCTTCCATCCGCAGATGCTGGGCGGAAACATAAAAAATCCACCACATCTCAGACTACCAGTGACTCCGACGTCATTTGGAAAATTGAAAATGAAATTTATTTACCAAAAGAAAATGTTCAAAAAGGTCGAAAAAAAGATGAATACCTTAATACGTATATGCTAAACCCTTTTCCCACTCTGGCCAACAAAAAAATCGGACTACTTTAAGCACATTAGCTTCTTTGAGTTATTTTTTAAATACGATTAGCCTTAGGGACCTAAACTGGCGATGTTTCAGAGTTTCAGTCAATAAAGAAATTAATGAAAAATACATAGACTTTAGGAAGTAGGTACCAGGCACCTGGTACCTACATACCTACTGTCAGGACAATTCAATTTCTTTAGAAAAGGCCTTTGTTTTAATAGGCGAGTCTGAAAAATCTTTTTAAGTCTCTTCAAGAAAAGACGTTGTTTACTTCTAAGTTTATTTTATTTAATTAAGTAGGCAGCTACTTACTTTGTCTTTATAGTTTAAAGACAAAAAGACGAAGTTCTTCCGTTATTATTTATTAGATGAGAAATGCGATATAAGCTTTAAGCCTTAAACTTTAAGGTACTTTGTATTATCAACTCAAAGCTTGAACCTGATATTCAGACGAGGAGAGAATATGAGGAGAAGAAGGAAGAGGAAAGAGAAAATAGACAGGGAGGGCTAAAAAACAACGACATTTGTAAAGTAGGTAATTAATGTAATAATTGAGCCCCTGATTTACTCCTACATAATTGAAAAATTTATTATTTGTGTTATACTTTATTGCTTTATTGACACAATCAATTTTAATATATTTCCTCACTTATCACTATTGTTGATACGTTGATAGATACAACTTGCTTACAACTTACAAAAGTAATTCAGGTTTACACTGCAACACAACAAAATGATTTACGAGTGAATAAAACAGACCCATCTCCTATAACTGTTGCTGAACAAAACAGACATAATAAAGTCCGACAAGCCATAATTCAGTCGTAATGAAACTACAACCGTGCGTACGTCAAAGAGGTCACTGAAACAGTAGAACAGTCGTATGACAGGAGACAGACATTAAACTGGTCAATGTTTACGATACAACTTGCTTACAACTTACAAAAGTAATTCAGGTTTACACTGCAACACAACAAAATGATTTACGAGTGAATAAAACAGACCCATATCCCATAACTGTTGCTGAACAAAACAGACATAATAAAGTCTGACAAGCCATAATTCAGTCGTAATGAAACTACAACCGTGCTACAATGAAACTACGTCAAAGAGGTCACTGAAACAATAGAAGTTAGAACAGTCGTATGACAGGAGACAGACATTAAACTGTTCAATGTTTACGAGTATGTTGCGAAATGTGACTTATGTCCCCATTTGACAAGTGGAAATAAAAAGCTACAGTAATTGTAATAATTTGTGGAGAAGATACCCGCATATGAGGGAAAGGAGAATGAGGGGGAGAAGAAGGAGGAGGAGGAGAAGAAGGAGGAAAATAAAGAGGAGGAAGGAGAATGACAATGAAGAGGATGAGGAAAAGAGGGGATTGACAACAGAAAGAGGGGCGAAGAAAGCTAAAAAGTACAAGGAAGGGGAGCAGAAGGAGAAGGAAAAGTAGAAAGAGGAAGAGAGCAAGGAGTAAGAGGAGGAGAAGCGGAGAATGGATGAGAACTAGGGAAAACGAGGGAATGGTCAAGAGAAAGAGAAGAGGGTGGAGAAAACAAAAAGCAGGGTTTATACGCTTTTCTCGGAATGAAATTCCATGACTTTTCCAGAAAATTTCCATGACTTTTTCCAGAAAAATAGGGGGCGGAGGTACCTAAGAATCAGTAAGATTACCCCTTCATTTAAATAAAATATGCAATATGTAGAACGTCAAGGCATATGAGCATGAGGGGGAATACGCCGCAGGCCATTTTTCGGAAAAACATATTTAATTTGAAAATTTTTAAGTTTTGACCGGCTGACAAATTCCATGACTTTTCCAGGTTTTCTTTAAATTTTCAACATTTTCCATGACTTTTTGGCCGATTTTCAGATTCCATGACTTTTCCAGATTTTTCAGTTTTTCCAGGTCGCGTATAAACCCTGAAAAGGGAGGGGAAAAAGAGAAGAAAAAGAACAAGGAAGAAAAGCAGGAAAAGGAAGATGTAGTGGCTACTGCTGAGATGAAGAGACCATTGGGTGGACGCAAGAGGACAATTTCAACGTCCGACGCGACGGTGGTCAAACAAGACGAATGGGGCTGAGATACAGCAAGCCAGCTTCCGGTAGTCTAACTCCAAGATACAGCAAGGAACAAATTGACGAATGAGGCTGAGCTACAGAAGAAAACAAAGCGGATGTGAATTAAGGATTTATAGAAGGAAACGAAGTCAGTTTGAGGGTCAGGGATATCGGATCCTGGTGCATTGTAGTCTATGGATTGTATTTAATTTTCTAAGGCGGGAATAAGGGATGGTTGTCGAAAATGAATTTCAAAATGTCATAGGATAGCAACTGACACCATTAAAAAATAATAGAAAAAATGTAATATTTTTCTCCTCCCCCCCTTTCTTCCTCCCCCCCCCCCCCCCCCCCTCTCTCTCTCTCTCTGTTTTTTTTTTCTATTGATATAACAAAATATTATGACATATTTACTCCTTTGACTTTTTCTCTCGAATCTGTTCTTCTTCTCTTTTCTGTAAAATATATTAGCTATTTTTTTGTCACTTGTTCCTCTCTCCTCCTTTCATGCACTTTTTATTTATCACTTTTTCTTCTTCTTCCTCCTCTAAATCTCTCTTTCCCTCTCCCTCGCTCTCTTCTCTCTCTTTCCTCTCTCTCTCACTCTCTCTGTGTCTACCCCATCTCTATCTCCTCTTTTCCTTCCTCCTCCTCCTCCTCGAAATCTCTCTCTCTCTTCCTCCCTCTCTCTCTGTTTTTTTTTCTTCTCTTATTGACTACAAATTTTTCGAGCATTCATAATGGATGCAAATTTATTCGATTTTTTTTTAGTTCATTTTTCTCTCTTCTCTCTCGCTCTCTCTTTCTCTCTCGCCGTTTACCCATTTTTCTTCATTAACCTTGTTTTTATACTTCCAGTCGATTGTGTTGATACCATCATAAACACTATTTTTTTTTTTCTTTTTTTGAAACGTAAACAAATCGAGAGAGGAAATCAGAAAGAGCGAAAAAACGAGAGGAAGAGAGAGGTGGGGAACGTGAGAGAGAGAGAGAGAGTGAGAGAAACAGACAGAGAGAACGAGTTGGAAAGATATAGGAGAAGAGAAGGAAAGAGAGAGATAAGGGCAAACGAGGGGAAGAAGGAGAGAAGCGAAAAGGAAGAGAGGGAGAGAAAGAGACAGAGAGAACAAAGAGAGAGAGAGAGAGAGAGATAACAAAGTGAACGAGGAGGAGAGAAAAAGTTGTAGAGGGAGTAAACAAGAAGAGAAAAAAGACAGAGATGGAGCAAGAGAGAGAGAGAGAGAGAGTGAGAGAGAAAAGAAAGAGAGAATAGACTTAAGAGTGGGAAAGAAGAGGAAGTAGGAAACAAGAAGAGAAAAAAGACAGAGATGGAGGAAGAGAGAGAGTGAGAGAGAAAAGAAAGAGTATCTTTCTCTAGAGATAGAAAGAGAATAGACTTAAGAGTGGGAGAGAAGAGGAAGTAGGGGGAGGGAAGAGAAAGTGAGAGGGAGGGAAGATAAAGGGAGAGGAGAAAGTGGGAGGAAGGGCACGTAAATGCACGTTACATAATTTGACCCCCCCAGGGACAAATGTAGACGTATTATTTTGATCTTGTTTATTAAATTCAAAAATTTAATTTGAAGAGAGATGGGCAAACGAGGGGAAGAAGGAGAGAAGCGAAAAGGAAGAGAGGGAGAGAAAGAGACAGAGAGAACAAAGAGAGAGAGAGAGAGAGAGATAACAAAGTGAACGAGGAGGAGAGAAAAAGTTGTAGAGGGAGTAAACAAGAAGAGAAAAAAGACAGAGATGGAGGAAGAGAGAGAGTGAGAGAGAAAAGAAAGAGTATCTTTCTCTAGAGATAGAAAGAGAGAATAGACTTAAGAGTGGGAGAGAAGAGGAAGTAGGGGGAGAGAAGAGGAAGTAGGGGGAGGGAAGAGAAAGTGAAAGGGAGGGAAGATAAAGGGAGAGGAGAAAGTGGGAGGAAGGCACGTAAATGCACGTTACATAATTTGACCCCCCAGGGACAAATGTAGACGTATTATTTCGATCTTGTTTATTAAATTCAAAAATTTAATTTGTCAGAACAATAGGGTCTCGGTAGCACAATAATGATATTGTATCCAGAGTTCAATACACGGCTGTGTAGGGAGACTAGAAGAGTATGCAGACTATTGCAGACCTCTTTGTGTCATCATAACTTTCGGCTATTGGGAGGAATTTAGTTTTCCTTCCATCCGGTACAGACTACAGACCAAGGTTTCCCCTTAGATTGGGATACACGCATATGCTGGGCGGAAACATAAAAAATCCACCACATCTCAGACTACCTTTAATTTGAATAAAAATGAAACGTAATGTTTAAATCTCAGGGAAAAAAGATTACTCAGGGAAAGAAGATCTCTGTACTCCATGGTTATGGTTACAAGGATACAAGGCCATCGTGGTGAAATTCTATGTAATTTGAGGAGGTAAAATGAAATTTTCCCGAAAAATTAACAGTTTTTATAAATTTACAGTCTGTTGTTGAGGACTTCTTCAATTGACTGTACCTAATTGAGGTCTAATATTTTGGGTCTGGTAAAAAAAAAAAAAAAAAATGGCCATATGACTTTCATGTGAAAAATTATATTCATTATATGCAAAATAAGTTTCTTTAAAATTCAAAGGTCCATGAATAACTTTTTTTGGCAATACTCCCTTGAAAATTTTCGTTTCCTTTAGTAGAAATTATGTAGAAAGATAAAAAGGCTCATTGGTTTCATTCAATATGATAATAATTTCCTCTGAAATTACAAAAATTCTGAATACAAAAATTCACCAAAATTGCCTCTTCCGCGGTAAAAAAAAAGAAGTTTTCCGCCAGGTTTTCAGCCCAAAACTTCCAACATATTATTACTATTAGTTTTAAAGCGTGGTCCAAGGTCGTCATAAAAATTTAGTACCGCCATTTTGAAGTAGATAAAAAAAGTACTAACTTTATTTCCCATTTTCATCATTGGGTCATCTGTATTTAAAATGAAACTGAGTACTCGTGGGAAATTAGTAGGAACAAATGGACTGGGCTCTTGCTCACAAACAAAATTGAGGGAACTTTTTTTTTTTAAATAATTAATTTTTCCTATATTTTTTTAACTTCTGCAACACAAGGCATTTTGCCTGCCTACCCTTCCTCTCACAAACGGCAAAATCCCCTCCCCTCATCCTCATTATTATGGGGTCAAGAGGGTATTATTTGAATTTTCAAATGAGGGTACATATTGCAATGTTAGGTACCACAAATTAAACAAAACATGTGCTGGAACATTGGAAATTTGAGGGGTAGAAGAGGGAGAAATACGGGGAGGGGGAAAGAATGGAAGAGAGAGGGAGTGGGCGATGATGTTCATAATAATAATAATGTTAATATAAATATTAATAATAATAATAAATAAAAGTTCGAATAGAGGGGAAAAATTGGGGATTTTTTTATGTAGATATTATTTTTTAAATCCCTAAGGCATGGCCGTTCATGTCACTCATCCATTTAGTGGTCTTGCTCGGCGTAGCTTAACAAAAATGAACCGGAAAATAGCCTATAACCTTCACGGGAGTGCAAGCAATAAGTTGACAAAGGTTCATAGCAATTTCATAGCGCGCACACACACACACACACACACAAACAAACAAACAAACAAACAAACAAACAAACAAATATTCATTTTTATATATTAGATAATACCTACCTACGAGAAAATACCAAAGAAGTTTATTTGAAAAAAAAAAAAACTGCGTTTCTAAGTAGGATGTTGTAAGTTTAGTGATGGCTTTGGAGAGAGAGAGAGAGAGAGAGAGAGAGAGAAAGAGAAAGATACTGAGACCCTCTATCCCTTGAAAAGGGTGAAATTCCTTCCCAAGGTCATACATACTCATACCCACCATCTCTCTCTCTCTCTCTTCCTCTCTCGTATGTACCCAGAAAAGGCTGTGTGTGTGTGTGTGTGTGTGTGTGTGAGAGAGAGAGAGAGAAAAAGAGAAAGATGGAATCCTCTATCCTTTGAAAAGGGTTAAGCGTGAAGTTTACAGCAAGGTTGTACACGAAGGGATTGTCCTATAAATCATACCTACCCTTACTGTAGCTGTAATAACATCCTGGACAAAAAAAAAGTACATAGAACAGACACATGCAGGCATGTGAATACTGTGCATAAGGAAGCGGTTTTTTCCTTCGTTCCATCGCAGCAGAACGGAAAAAACTTCAAAATATAAACCTTCAAAACAGGGTTTGTTTACAAACATACGTGGGAGGGGAGCTAAGGATATCAGTCCCCCCCAACCCCCATATAATTTAAATACATAATTATGTATCCAGTTATAAAGTTATAACATAACTACCTATACCTATTAGATTTTTATTTGTGAAAATGAGTGGGAGGCAAGGTTACGTTTTTTATTTATTTATTCTTCTTCTTCTAATTGATATTTCCATCACTTTATGCAACAGTTACAATATTTTTCTTCGGTTTGTAGTTGTTTCTCCTCGCCTTTTGTTTGCTGTTGACCCATTTTATTAATTAGGTAATTAAACAAAAAGAAACAGACTTTGTAAAAAATGTAACAAAAAGGGCAAGTCGTTTGGAAAAAGCGGAAGGAAATTCGACGACAGAAAAAGAAGACGAGACCAAAGAAGAGAAAAAAGGAGGAAAGGAAAGGAGGGAGGTTTAATCGCCCCCAGGTGTTCAGAATAGGACAGTTGCGCTTACGTGGGTGAAGTTTCTAAGTCAAAGAGCAGAAAAAACGAAGAACAATGGAATTTTCCTTTTTATTCTATGACTTCTAGATCCCGAGATAAATCGATTGAAAAAATACCGGTAAATCTTGAACTCTGACGTCATGGCATACGCTCCCGTACGCGATGACTTCACATCCTCCCAATTAGGTAATTAAACAAAAAGAAACAGACTTTGTAAAAAATGTAACAAAAAGGGCAAGTCGTTTGGAAAAAGCGGAAGAGAATTCGATGACAGAAAAAGAAGACGAGACCAAAGAAGAGAAAAAAGGAGGAAAGGAAAGGAGGGAGGTTTAATGGCCCCCAGATGTTCAGAATAGGACAGTTGCGCTTAAGTCAAAGTTTCTAGTTTCTAAGTCAAAGAGCAGAAAAAACGAGGAACAATGGAATTTTCCTTTTTATTCTACGACTTCTAGATCCCGAGATAAATCGATTGATACTGGTAAATCGTGAACTTTGACGTCACGGCATACGCTCCCGTACACGATGACGTCACATCAAATGTCCCGAGCAAACTTCCCTCGCAGGGCGGCATACGCTCCCGTACGCGATGACGTCACATCAAATGTCCCGAGCAAAGCTCCCTCGCAGGCAACACATTAATGTGTTTGTGCGCATACGTTTCTGCGCATTTCTTTCTGCTCCTCCGCAAGCGTGCTTGCATACTGGCGCTACCTAGCCGACGGAAAAGACAACTGCGTAAAGTCTGACGTCACACATCTTTAAACTCTTTCATTGGAACCTAAAATAAAAATTGAATTTTCGACCTTTTACAGTTATTTTTTCGGAATTTTGACCTCAGATTTGGATTTTTCACAACTTTTTACATAGGAATCGACTATTTATTAATAATTTTTACCCATTTGCAACTGCTCCATTATTGCTATTTGCTATTTTGGAGTGAGGGGAAATGAAAGGGAATTGATTTTGAAGCGCCCGAAATTAATATTAAACGACTAGTTGTCAAACTTTCAAATTTCTGACATTTTATTGACAGAAAGAAGGAGAAGAAAAACTGGAGTAGAGAGAAGAGAGATAAATAAAATTTCAAAAATATATTTTTCCAGCAGAATTTTTCTATTTATGAAAGTTTCAAATTTCTGACATTTTATTGACAGAAAGAAGGAGAAGAAAAACTGGAGTAGAGAGAAGAGAGATAAATAAAATTTCAAAAATATTTTTTTCCAGCAGAATTTTTCTATTTATGAAATCCCCATGCCTCGGAGACACGAAAGCAAAATTTTGATTTTCATGCTCGATTTTTCACTTGCTTGTCTTGACACACAGCTCAAGGGAAAGTGTGCCTCATTTGTCAGTCGTTAATAGTCGTTATCAAGCGAGCTTGTCTAAATGTCGAGCAAATTCATTATCATGCTCGATTTTTCACTTGCTTGTCTTGACACACAGCTCAAGGGAAAGTGTGCCTCATTTGTCAGTCGTTATCAAGCGAGCTTGTCTAAATGTCGAGCAAATTCATTAGTTCCACGTTTTGCTCTTTAATTGATTCCCTGTATTTCCGAGATGAGTATTCCCGAAATCCCGGAATTTCGTTTAGTCTAATTGAAAATTTCTCTACGAAACTTGAGATTCAAAGTTTTTTTTTTTTCAATCTCAAGTTTTTTTCGGTTTAATTAATGCTATTGAGGTTATTGCGTAACAAAAAATAATAATTTAAATTTCAATTATGAGGACAGGTATTTGTTTTTGTTCTCTTTTTTTTATTATTATTGGATAAACAAACAAATAAATAGCTATTTATAATAATAGTTCCCAACAAAACTATTCCTCCCTCATGGCGAACTTTTCAAAACTTTTTTTTATCTTTTTAACTTGGAATTTTTGTGGTGAAGGTCTTCTCACAGTTTTCAAGGACGCGTGGATAACGTTCTTGCAGACACGTCATCACAAAACTTATTCAAAGCAATCAAAGTTTCCAAGCATTAGCATACGTGTTTGTAACTTTGTATCTCTGAATGTTCTCATGGTGGTATGTTCTCATGGTGAACTCTACTAAGGCTCCCATTTTGCCTTTCTAATGGTGGCATGAACTAATCTAACACTTCCATTTTGCCTTTCAGTCTAGACAGCAAAAGAACATTATTCATTAGAATATTCCGGGAACAAATCCCAACACAACACTTGCCAAACTTTCCATGTCAAAACTTTCAGATGAACGCTATAAGTAAATTCCTCATACGTTAGCCTCCCAAAGAATCCCACACAGATTTAGCTTGAACAGCTCCCGGCAAATGAGAACCAGGTCAGGGAAATTTATATCAGATATTTGTTAAAAAATAAAGTAAACTATTTTCAATCCAATTCCACGCTCCTTACTAATTCGAGTGGTGTGTCCACCATGTAAGCTTAGGAAGTAAGCTAATTAAAGTGATTACTTAACCTGGGTTCTAAGAGCACCAGCAGATCGGCATACCAGGGCCGTATCGGGCTTCATGAATTCCTAAACGGCTTAGAAAACTCAGCAGATAAGAAGATAGCGTGCAAGTCGGGTACACGTACAATACCCCTTCCTCGACCTGTTCGATACCTCTGGGACAGTACAGTAAGGTATCCTTAATCCTTAGTGAAAATCAAGTTCCATTGATATGCTGTGCAATCCTTCCTTTACTCCTTAGCAAAATAGAAGTCACATTAAATATTCTCAAAATAATTAGAAGAATGGGACACAAGATGGCTTCCTTGCAGAGAGTAAATTTTAAATATTGGACACTTTTTCTGCCCACTATTGGGCATATTTAAATACCGAGACTTCAAGGGAGTAAAATTATTATATCTTGATTAAATTGATTCGGGGTTCACCTTCACACTTCTTTTGGAAAATTCGGACGATACTGTTTTACGACATTATCAAGATAAATGTGAACCCTGCTTTATACGAGTACATTTGAGTAAGGGCAGTGAAGAGGGATAAAATCGGGCATGAAAAATTAAAATCTGAAACACATGTGAGAAATTCTGAGCAGATAATTTTAAGCAGATTGTGAGCAGATAAACACTGAGGATGCCATTTAGAAATGAGTAAGCTTTCTCTTCCTCTGGTCCTTTCCCTCCTACTAGTGCTTTCCTCCCTTATTTTACGTTCTATTATATCTCCTTCCACTCCCACCCACACAACTTTATTTTTCACTCTACCTTTATCTCTCTCCCTCCCTTTATCAGAATATTATGACAATTGTCAGGGTATTAGTTACATAATTATTTACCTATTTACCCATAGAGCAGTATTGGAGTATTGTGTAGGCTTGCAACCAAATTATTTACCTTTTACCTCTGCTGAAACGTATTAGGGATTTTGGGCTGAGGGGCGGAAGGATTTTATTTGTATTTACAGGAAACAGGCTGGAGGATAGTAGGATACCAAACCGTAGACATGTGGATACCAAACCTATACGTAAATATCTGTTTATCCCAACAAGTATACATGAAAATACATATCTCCTCGCCCCCGAGATTGTATGAATGTGATTTATATCAGCAGAAGAAACACGGTGTCAGTTCCATGAAGAATAGGGGGTATATTTCTTGCCTGTGTGTTAGAGTGCGTGCATTAGGCATACTTTGTTATAATCTTGCCTCCAATGTCTTTAATATATGAGGCCTCATTTCTCATTTGAAATGAGTACGATACACTTCATCATAAAGGATATAGGTTTAGTAGATTGATCATCAAATACACATGTAGGGTACAGGTTCGATAAACTGATTCTTCTGAACAGATTGATATCAATATTAGTGTTTGTTTAGGAGGTTTTCCAACTTATCAAGGTAATACGGAATTAGAGAATTTATCTCACCCGTGGCACACGCATTTGCTTTAATGATTATACCATTTACACGAGGGACATCTATTCGATACTGAAAAGAAAAAGAAGTAGAGAGGAAATGGAACACCATTGGTTTTCCCTTGGGTTCAACCACACACCATTTTGGCCAGAAGCCCCGGCACAGAAAACACTTTTTCCCCAGAGGCCCCCCGAGAGGTTTTCCAACTTATCAAGGTAATACGGAATTAGAGAATTTATCTCACCCGTGGCACACGCATTTGCTTTAATGATTATACCATTTAAACGAGGGACATCTATTCGATACTGAAAAGAAAAAGAAGTAGAGAGGAAATGGAACACCATTGGTTTTCCCTTGGATTCAACCACACACCATTTTGGCCAGAAGCCCCGGCACAGAAAACACTTTTTCCCCAAAGGCCCCCCGAAGAAAACTCTTTTCCTATTTTGGAAACAAAGAAATTTTAAATCCACTCCTGCATCGAAACATTTGAATTTTTGAAACCCTAATGGAAAAGGGATGTAAAATGCACACTTTTATTACGAGGCCTACTATTTTTCCTATTTTGGAAACAAAGAAATTTTAAATCCACTCCTGCATCGAAACATTTGAATTTTTGAAACCCTAATGGAAAAGGGATGTATAATGCACACTTTTATTACGAGGCCTACTACGAAGCTACAAGCTTTTATCCGAGATATGGCATTGAAATGGACTGGAACCTTATGGATTCCAAAGCATAACTACATAACCACTGAAGTGTTAGCAAACAATAGTAGAGTACTGATAATGTCTCTAAAGGCTGTTACAGGGTAAACTTTGTAAATACTCGAACTATCTACTAGCTACAATATTAATGGGTTTTAATAAAAAATTCAAATGAGCTTTTTGCTCTCTTTCCCTTCCCTCTCCTTATCTATTCATTTTCCATAATCTCTTTTTCTATTATCCACTTTTTCTTTTACATCCTTTTATTCGATACCACTTATGCAAAATGTTCTGCAAAATGTTTTAAAAACAAATAGAACGTGCTAGATCGGAGTTTTTGCAAATCTCTCATCTCCACATAAGACTGTCAATTGACGGATTAAACCTGAGACTCCGGGCATACGTGTCCAACATTTTTTGAACTGCTTTATTTTAACTATAAATTCAAGTCGTTTGATCATTCGATACCACTTATGCAAAATGTTCTGCAAAATGTTTTAAAAACAAATAGAACGTGCTAGATCGGAGTTTTTGCAAATCTCTCATCTTCAAATAACACTGTCAATTGACGGATTAAACCTGAGACTCCGGGCTTACGTGTCCAACATTTTTTGAACTGGTTTATTTTAACTATAAATTCAAGTCGTTTGATCTGTCCACAACTTGTTTACAAATAATTTAATTTACATATTCTTTGATTACCTGGATTAAATTTTGATTTATTTTCAGTTTCATGAAGAGAATAAATTTCGTTAATTATCTCTTTTGATAAGTTTTGACTTTCTGCCCTTTCCAGGAGGCTTTTATTAACAACTAGGAGTCATATCACGGAGTTCAATGACTCCAGGGGCCTCTGAGAGGTCTAATTAGTGCACCATTGTCCGATCTGCAAGGCTTCAATGAACAGAAATTGATTGGATTTTTTTTTTTTTTTACTTTGAAATTTATAATATTGCCTATTTCTGACTTTATTATCTCTTGTAAGAGACAAGTTAAGCATACTTTTTATCATTATCTGCTGACTTCTGTAAAACCCTCCTTTTTTTTCAAATTGTCCTCCCCTTTCCACCACGGTCGCAATTTGCTGCTATCCCTCACTCTCCCTCTTTTTCTTTCTCTCCCACTCTCTACAAAAATAAAAATACCAGTATTTTCGAATTAATTTTACAAATTTTAAAATTTTTTTTTTTTTTTTTTATTTTTGTTTTTTTTTTTTTTTTTTTTTTTTAAAAAACAAAAAATCCCCTTTTTTTTTTTTTTTTTTTTTTTTTTTTTTTTTTTTTTTCTTCATCCCCCTCTCTTTATCACGATCTTTTTTTCTCGAAATAATAACAGTCACGCGATAGAAGTAAACATCACGTACAGCGTGTAAATTTGTTTTATGAACAAGGCCTGTTGAAATGTTGCGATGAATTTTTAAACAATCTTGTTTCCCCCCTAAAAGTACAAACATGTTCAACATTGCAACATGTTTCCCGAAATATGATTGCTACGTTTCTCGTCTTATGATTTTCTCTTCTTATTTCTATTAGGCCTCTTTAATAAATTGACTCTTTTTCCATCTTCAAATAGTGTTGAAATGTTGCGATGAATTTTTAAACAATCTTGTTTCCCCCCTAAAAGTACAAACATGTTCAACATTGCAACATGTTTCCCGAAACATGATTGCTACGTTTCTCGTCTTATGATTTTCTCTTCTTATTTCTATTAGGCCTCTTTAATTGGCCTTTTCTCCCTCTCTTTTTCCATCTTCAAAATAGCTACCTACCTATCTAATGAAAGATGAAAAGAGGAAGAAATCTCTAGTCATTCAAAGGGGCAATAGCTCGAACATCATGAGCACGTCTCCTTCTGGACAGACCAAAGAGTCCTTAGATGAAATGTTTTATTATTATTATTATTATTATTTTTTTTTTTTAAGAAATGATCCAATAAAACCTGACATCAACAGAGAAGTAACAGTAATGAGAATAACTAAATTGTGCAAGTACGTAGTACGTACTCACATCTCACACTTAAACGAGGAAGGCACAGAGGAGAAACGAGAGAGCAGAGAGTTGGGTGGTAACAACAAAAACACCAACAACAACAAACCCAGGAGGAACAAATGATAATGATGAGCAGTGAATAATTCACGCGTGAAATTATTGAAATCGTGTTCAAATCCCTCCCTCCCTCCCCCTCTTCTCCTCCCGCCTATCTCATAGTATAAGTATAAGTAGTGCTTTATTTAGATTGTCAGCTTAGAACACGTTGTTCCATTATACCAACAGTTTCCCTCATCGGATAGTATGACCCTCATCGGATGAACGAGAGGGAAAGAAAGAAAGAAAAAAAAATCTGGTGTGAACATCACACGACTTTCCTTATCCTATTGAATGGTGCTTATTTGGGTGTTCTGTTGTAACATTTACAATATCTCTAATCGCTTAGTCAGTATAGCTGAAAACCGCCAAAAAGCGGTCAAAATACCGCCAACCGCAGCACTTGTTTTAACCAAACGTTTTGGTCATCAGATTTTAGTCCGTATCAAAAAGATATATGAAGATAGAGCCGCCGAGCTTTGTGACCAGTCGATTAAAAAAAAATCGCTCTTCAAATTTTTATTAATATCTTTGTGATTTTTGAGTGCAAAAATTGTGTTCCTTCATTCAAAATATTGTGTAATTTTCACTAATTTCATAAAGTGTAACAATTTTTTCAAAAAGTTACTGTAAGTGTTTAAATTCACAATAATTTGTATTACATGAAGTGAAACAAGGTATTTATTAAAATTTGTTTTACCAAATATTGCGGCTCAGGTGTGGTGAGTTTCCATATTATTTCCATCTAAAAACTTTGGATAACGAACCTTTCAATACCATATCTGAATTATTTATTGCTTAAATTGACATTTACTTTGACATTTTTAAAATCATTTTAATATGTTTTTAAACTGACATAATTGATATTGATAGACATTATTGATTTTCAATATCATTTCTTTTTTTTTTGACAAACATATTTTTATTTTATTTTTTATCATACTGTGATACATTTTTATGGACGCTTTCACAGTTAAAACTGTTGGTGGTAAAACTCGTTTGACATTCGAAGGTCATGTCTTTCGCTTTTCTAATCCCATTGGTAATATAGCTAGTCGATGGACCTGTCTAACAGCGTCTTGTCAGGCGCACGTCAACACCAACAAAGCTAAAACCAAAATTACTGGTGGGGATTTTCATCATTCACATGACAAAGAATCGACTGACTCATCACTAGGCAAAACTCCGCCTAAGCAGGCAATACGGTCTCCGCTATCGTCAAGAAATAGCCGGCCTACCAAAATGTCAAGTCAGTCAAATGGGACACCGGGAGTGCAAGGAACTCCTCCTACAACACAAGTGACCCCATCACTCCCATCGGACCCAGTCAATGGCTCCACTCAGATATTATGACAATTGTCAGGGTATTAGTTACATAATTATTTACCTATTTACCCATAGAGCAGTATTGGAGTATTGTGTAGGCTTGCAACCGAATTATTTACCTTTTACCTCTGAAACGTATTTAGGGATTTTGGGCTGAGGGGTGGAAGGATTTCATTTGTATTTACAGGAAACAGGCTGGAGGATACCAAACCGTAGACATGTGGATACCAAACCTATACGTAAATATCTGTTTATCCCAACAAGTATACATGTGACCATGGGATTTTTTTCATTGTTATTTTTAATAAATAATACAGTGCCATAAGTTTTCAGAGCTAAACTGATTTTTCCTTCATAAAAAAAAAAAAAATAAAACCAAGTGTTTCAAAGTTTTTTTTTTTACTTCTTCTCTTCATAAATGTTCAAGAGTCAAAGATTCTTTTCCATTAAGGTTCTGGGCCAAAGGTAGGCATTTTGCATTTTAAATTCCCTCCCACTATTACTCATTCTTTTAACCACCTCCTTCTCCTCCTGCTCCTCTTCTTCTTCCTCCTACTCTCTCTCTCTCTCTCTCTCTTTCTCTCTCCCTCTCACTCGCTCTCTCTCTCTCCCTCCCTCTGTCTCTCTCTCCCTCTCCCTCTCTCTGTCTCACTCTCCCTCCCTCTCTCTCCCTCCCTCCCTCCATCTCTATTGTTTTACGGGAAATTAAACATTAAAAACGACTTAGCTTGAAACTGCTCTATTCAGGGTCAGAGTAATAAAACGCTGATAACTTTATGCTAATATGAATAATGAATAGAAATGTTTCTCCTCCTCTCCCTCCCTCCCCCCCTTCTTCTCCTCCCGCCTATCTCATAGTATAAGTAGTGCTTTATTTAGACTGACAGCTTAGAACAAGTTGTTCCATTATACCAACAGTTTCTCTCATCGGATAGTATGTGACCCTCATCGGATGAACGAGAGAGATGAGAGAAAGAAAAAAAAATCCACACATTTTCTTTGGGATAACCAAGTCTTTGTTTCTGTTTGTTACAGGTAAGAATAACGCCCCTCAGTCCGTCCAAAATATGTTCTAGAATTCTAGATCCAACCTAACCTGATTGCAATATCATACAACCTGGCCTGATCCTGTCTTCCCTTTTGTTTACAAAGTAAGTTGTTTCCACCATACAACATTGGAACAACTTACCAAAGAACAAGTTACCTACCAAGTAAGTTGTTCCCATGTTGAATGCCCGAGTTCCTCACGGAATCACGGATTACTGAAGTTGAGGAACGTTGTATGTGTTGAGCTATTGAGTTTGAGGACCTCACCCGAAAACACTTTTCGTGATGGCCCACCAATTCAGTTTTCCCAGTAGTGGATGTCTCAGTCATATCCTGTCTTCCTTCTCTCTTCGATTTCGGGACGATAAGACTATAGCAGTTACAGTTCCCTCTGTCAAACCTCTTAAAAAAAAAAGAAAATTCTAACAGAAAGTCCTAGGAAACAGTTTCCGTATCAAAGTCATTGATTTCATTCATACCAGTCTTAACTACTTGGGTGTCACACAGGCAATTATCTCATGTCTATTGACATTGCAGGATCTATATCTATAACACTTTATTTAATGCTTTATTTAAAGTGGCATTCCATCAAAACGAAACTATTCACCTTACTCTGAAAGTAACAACCAAAACTAACATAAAGTTAAAAGCATCTGGTAAACTTGAGATGGAACTTCTACTGTCATAAACGTCCCTAGAGCCTAAATCCAAAGTTTCAGCAATTGGTCCGTGTGTGTGTCTGTCTGTAAACAAAATATCTCGAGAACGTAAGAGCTAGAGACTTGAAATTTGGTACCTTTATTTAATGCTTTATTTAAAGTGGCATTCCATCAAAACGAAACTATTCACCTTACTCTGAAAGTAACAACAAAACTAACATAAAGTTAAAAGCATCTGGTAAACTTGAGGTGGAACTTCTACTGTCATAAACTCCCTGTACACTTCAGAAGTTGGTGTCATAAAGATACAGGTACAACGTACACTTGAGAATGTCATTTAACTTTTAACTGTCATAAGGAAGTATTTAGTCCATGTGCTCCATGAGAAGTTAAATGTACATTCTACATTATACTAACTCCCTTTTTCCTCGCTGTTGGTAGGGGGGTCTGTGCCGGTTCCGGGTATATACTCGGGATCTGTGCCGGACTCCTCGCTTGCGGTGGGGGATTCTTTACTGGATTCAAGTTCATCTTCGAGCTCAGCATCAAGCCCAGTGTCTTCTCCTTCGTCCCTAGTGCGATCTTCTGGATACAATAGGTCAAACTTAACATCAATTAATCAAAATCTAACACGTGAGTTAACTTTGTATCCGAAATGTTTTAAATGTGTTCATTTCAATGCACAAAGTATCCAGCCCCATTTGCATGAAATTCGAACAATAGTTGAGGATGTGGACCTCCATGTCATTCTAATATCAGAATCATGGCTCAAGCCTTCTTTGTCTGACAACATAGTACGTATACCAGGATACGTGCTGTTACGTCATGACAGGGAAGGTAGAAGGGGTGGAGGGGTTGCGGCATACGTGCGTGATGATCTTCCTCATAAGATAGTTGCGCGCAGTGTGCCGTCCCCCTCTAACCCCGGCCCTGAGTTCATGGCGGTCCAAGTGACATTACGCACTATTAAGTTATTGGTTGTAGTGGTGTACAAACCCCCTGATGTGCACAATCTGAACGGCATAGATGAACTTTTATCAGATTCTATGTGGTGTCACACAGGCAATTATCTCATGTCTATTGACATTGCAGGATCTATAACACTTTTTTTAGTGCTTTATTTAAAGTGGCATTCCATCAAAACGAAACTATTCACCTTACTCCGAGAGTAACAACTGAAACTAATATAAAGTTAAAAGCATCTGGTAAACTTGAGATGGAACTTCTACTGTCATAAACTCCCTGTACACTTCAGAAGAGAGAAGACTGGCGAAGGAAGAGAAGAGTAGTGGTGAGAAAACTCTACAAGTTGTTTTCCAATTGTTTCCTGTTCTTTTCTTCTTTTTTTACTTCCTCAAATTCCTTATTGATCTCAATTTTGTCTTATCTCTTGTTGACTATCTCAGAAGCTCCTTTTTATGTCTTTTCTTTCTCCTTCAAAGGTTTCTATTTTTTCCTATACCGTTCTGGCATACAAAGTAGGTTAAGTAGGTATTACAGGAGAGTCATGTTTCTGTATTTTTTATATCAATTTTTCAACTATTCATGGAAATGCCCACTTTTAAAGTAACTCTTCGACCAACATTGCGAACATTAGAATACCATTATAAAAATTTGCATTTTTGCTCGTCTATTAAAAAAGTATTAAACATGCTACTTCCATAATGCAACATTTCAGCATAAAATCAGCACTTTATATCGTAGAAACGTAGAATGTAGCTTATTAAAAAAACCTATATCTATAACATTATGACGTTGCATTAATGAGGACTATATTTACTCACTCAAAGTCTCAAAGAAGAGAAAAAAGTATTAAACATGCTACTTCCATAATGCAACATTTCAGCATAAAATCAGCACTTTATATCGTAGAAACGTAGAATGTAGCTTATAAAAAAAACCTATCTCTATAACATTATGACGTTGCATTAATGAGGACTACATTTACTCACTCAAAGAAGAGGGAGAGAGAAGGGAATAGAGCGAAAGAGCACAACATAGAAAATTCGATCAAAAGAACTCCAATTAAAATAAACAAGCTTTAATAGGTTAGGTATGTATGTATTTATAAATTTCAATGGCGTCTTTAGAATCTAGACATTCTGGTATATTCAAGATAAATGTAAAAGTAAATACATAATTATATCTTTTAATGTTGAAATTTGCTGATGGTAAAGGCCTAACAAATCTATACGCGTTATCCTATCTTACAGTCGATACCGATGGGCTTTGCAAATGGCAACAAAATAATGGGATGATACCCTTACATATATCAGAATCTCGCCGCAGCTTTGTTTATAAGTTCAAGAGGAAAAAATACATATAAAACCGTCGAGAAAAAAACTTTGGGAATTTTTTCCTGAAAACATTACTTTTTGAACTCATCTTATTGGACTAAAAAGTAAATATATAATTATATCTTTTAATGTTGAAATTTGCTGATGGTAAAGGCCTAACAAATCTATACGCGTTATCCTATCTTACAGTCGATACCGATAGGCTTTACAAATGGCAACAAAATAATGGGATGATACCCTTACATCAGAATCTCGCCGCAGCTTTGTTTATAAGTTCAAGAGGAAACATCCCCACAAAAATGAGCGAAAGAAAAGAGGATTAAAAATGGTGTAACGAAAATTCCAAAGAAATCCACAATATAATTTGAAATAAGCTGAGATGAAAAGAATAGAGGCAAATAAATAAAAGGTCAGGAAGTGAGGCACAGGAAATTCTTTTATTGTGGAAATTTCAAAGCCATATTACAAAGTTAATTTTCAAGTTTTATATTCCAACAAAAAACGGAAACTTTCATACCATTTAGGACCAAGGGACATTTAAACGAGAGACAAAGGCCAATTAAAAGAAAGTAAAAAAAACAAGTAGAAGAAAACAGTCGAGAATGAGAGTGTTGGGAACAAAAGGAAATTCTTTTATTGTGGAAATTTCAAAGCCATATTACAAAGTTAATTTTCAAGTTTTATATTCCAACAAAAAACGGAAACTTTCATAGCATTTAGGACTAAGGACATTTAACGAGAGACAAAGGCCAATTAAAAGAAAGTAAAAAGAACAAGTAGAAGAAAACAGTCGAGAATGAGAGTGTTGGGAATAAAAGTAGGATGAGGAGGTTATAACACTTGTAGTTGTAGCCCAGCTCTTCAACTTCTGCTATTCATTTGGTGAAAATAACGGTGGAAAAAATATTATAGAAATATCTGGAATTTAGTCTAGATTATGAAGTCTTCATTACAAATAATATAAGGAATACATATTCCATACTCAACAATATTAAATTATTAATACATTTTATCACTGTACAAAATATTTCAATATTAATTATTCACCTGGAGACTTTCAAAAGGACTTTGATGAGTCTAGATTATGAAGTCTTCATTACAAATAATATAAGGAATACATATTCCATACTCAACAATATTAAATTATTAATACATTTTATCAATGTACAAAATATTTCAATATTAATTATTCACCTGGAGACTTTCAAAAGGACTTTGATAGAGTTGTGGTTAACCAACCGACCTCATCCCAAATATTCACTAATAAATTGCCCCAATAAACAAAATTTCATCAGATTTTAGTCCGTATCAAAAAGATATATGAAGATAACCTCATCCCAAATATTCACTAATAAATTGCCCCAATAAACAAAATTTCATCAGATTTTAGTCCGTATCAAAAAGATATATGAAGATATCTACATAAACATGCTTGCTTTCAAGGAAATTCAACATATATGTTGGTTTTAGAAAGGTAGCATACAAAGGTTGGTTTTAGATAGGTTTTCGAATAGATTGCTCAAACAGGTTTAACCCAATGACGTCGCAATGAGAGGTATGATGGTGTTTCATTTAGATAAAACGATGTTTGATTTAGAAGAGTAAAAAACAATGTGACCCCAGTTGAGCATAAAGTAGAACAATATGGAAATAGCACAGAATTGGAGAAATAGATCGACACCTATTAGGTCAGAATATACATTAAACATTGTACAAGAAAGCTATCATGTGACATATTTACAGACGGTAAAAAAACAAGTGATAAGGTTTGTAGGTCATAGAGGTGGTGGTGGTGACCTATACAACTGACAATTTCAAAGAATGTAACCAAACAACCAACCAACCAACAAAAGAATTACACAAACATAGTCAACAACGATAACAACAAAAACACCAACAACAACAAACCCAGGAGGAACAAATGATAATGATGAGCAGTGGGTTAACCAACCGACCTCATCCCAAATATTCACTAATAAATTGCCCCAATAAACAAAATTTCATCAGATTTTAGTCCGTATCAAAAAGGTATATGAAGATATCTACATAAACATGCTTGCTTTCAAGGAAATTCAACATTTATGTTGGTTTTAGAAAGGTAGCATACAAAGGTCGGTTTTAGATAGGTTTTCGAATAGATTGCTCAAACATCAGGTTTAACCCAATGACGTCGCAATGAGAGGTATGATGGTGTTTCATTTAGATAAAATGATGTTTGATTTAGAAGAGTAAAAAACAATGTGACCCCATTTGAGCATAAAGTAGACCTATGTGGAAATAGCACAGAATTGGAGAAATAATATACATGAAACATTGTACAAGAAAGCTATCATGTGACATATTGACAGACGGTAAGAAAACAAGTGATGAGGTTTGTAGGTCACAGAGGTGGTGGTGGTGGTGACCTATACAACTGACACTTTCAAAGAATGTAACCAAACAACCAACAAAAGAATTACACAAACATAGTCAACAACGATAACAACAAAAACACCAACAACAACAAACCCAGGAGGAACAAATGATAATGATGAGCAGTGAATAAATAATTCACGCGTGAAATTATTGAAACCGTGTTCAAATAGGCGGAATATCATTTGCTAGATGCAACGATACAAAGACACACTCTGATTATATGCATATGATTAATTATTATACTGCATATGACTAATAGCTACGAAAATACATAAAATATGAAATATTGTCACACATGGCGTTTTTAGGGAACATTAATTTGTTAAAATCTGATTCCCTAAACCAAGTTTAAACTCACATTAGCGAGTTTTTGCAACCAAAATTAGGGTCCCGTTAGCTAAACTCTTAAACGTTATTTGACGAAAACTCGTTTCTGTGCATGAGTTTTCGTCAAATAACGTTAAACAGTTCAATTAACCGGACGCTCATTTTGGTTGCAAAAAGTCTCTAGTGTTACCCCGGCCATTAGCTAATCAAGTTACCTTTTATGTTCAATTGTTCATACTCCAAGGAGGTGCTTTTAAAAATCTAAATAACATTACGTCTCTCGGAAGTTGGAAGCTCGCATGGTTTATACAAAGGTTTACGTATCATACTTACATTTTACTTAGTACTATGCATACTGACAAGTTCTAATTCTAAACATTATACACACACATTATGAATTACATTATGCTCTTATTGTATTATGTTACATTATGATGTATGTGCGGGAATTGGATTAGAACAAAATAACGTCACAAGATAATCCCCTACTCTTTTTCATCCCTAACTTTCACTCCCTCGCCTCCTTCTATCTCTATCTTCCTCTTTTCTTCCCTTTCTCTCTCTCTCTACCTCCTTCTCTCTCTCTCTCTCTCTCTCCCTAATCCCAAGATCATACTTACAACTCTGTATCTAATACAAAATCCTTATTATACTCGTACGTCATGATGTTTTCTAGTTTTTTATGATATCTCATTTGAAATTCATGCCTACAAATTACATTTTTTTGTCTTCTTGTTTTCCAGGAAGCTCCATGTTCCATGTACAAGCTTATGATATTTACTATTTAGGTAAGTTTTGGTATCATTAATTTGACTTTGAATTTCCAGTAACAGGTTAAATTGACATTTATTTGATTCCTATTGTTCCCTCAATATTATAGCAATTCAATTCTTCCCCCAATATTGTAGCAGTACAAAGTTCAACGCCAACTGCTCATTCCCGGTGATGTTCAAAGGCAAATAACATCAATCTCGAAGAACCAATTTATCCTTTAGGAAAGTTCTTAATTCTTCATTACAGTGGCAGAGGTAGCTAAAAACGATTTGTAAAATCTGGAAATATGGTACAAAGTGACAAACGGGAAATTTGAAATTCATTCCTTTCCGAACCGTAAAATTTACTTTCTCCAATAGGGGATATCAGATTTAAGTCTAGTTTTACAGCTACCGCTATTTTAATATATGTACAGAATTCTATCTTTCCCTTCGACAACTAATAATAATCAGGCATTTAAAAACAACCAATCAGCACCATATTGTCTCTGAAACACGAGTTTAGTTGAACTATTGGACAATGGACATGATGACAAGTGATGTGTTTCTCAAATGAAAACTTGAATGGTGACAATTTTATCATACGTGAAAGCTTGGGAACCACACATGGTTGAATAAATTATAATTAAACACATGCTGATCGACATTACCTGTGCTGATTCGTCAATACAACAATGCTGAAGCAAGTCAACAAAGTGTAAACAAAACCCATATACCGGGTAGACAGACCTTAGTGTTTCTTTGAAGATAGTTACTAGACACTTTGTTTTGGTAAAAATCGTCTTCAGATATTTTGAAATCTCGTCATCCTTAGAAAGTTTTAACAATAACTGTAGGTAGGTAGATATTTTTCACAAAAGAATGACGGTAATTTCAAGATAAACTATTTTATTAAGGTTCAAATTGATGGTTTTAAAAAGCTTCAGTCCAATATTTCAGTCTATTTGAATCCTAAAGCTCTACTTTTTCACCTTTTTTGGGTCGCCCAATTTCAACATGACCTATTTGTTTCTTCCAATACACCTTACTTTTTTGGACCACCCAATAGAAAAGAGACAAGAGCTACTGATTGCAAAGTAAAACGTAGCGTGCAATTTCACACTTAACTGCCTCCTGAATAGTTTAAGCTGAAAAGCTTCTACGAAATCCCGTACAGTGTTTACTCGATAATATATAATTCAAGAGTGTAAGGACAAATATTTGCATGATACTGTGCACGAAATCTAAGTCTACCTCTACGAAAATACTCCTAAGTCGTCACACATTTATTACTCTTCATTGCAATTAGAAAGCTACTATGTTTGTGTATTCGTAGTCCTATCTGTGTACCCCTTTTCTTACAGCATTTTCCGACTGACAATTCCTAGTTCTTTGTAATAAATTTACTCTTATACCCTTCAACAGGAAAGGAAAAGAGCCAAAGCCAAGCCTCCTTTATTTTCTAATTAAAAAAGAAAATTGATCTCATTGAAAGGTTTCCTCCTTATACCTTCCTGTAATCATTTCTCTCCTTACTCAACTTGAAAAATGGCTTCATAAATCATTCTGCGGCCTATTCTGGGCCTATTAATAAAGAGGGAAACCTGAAGCCTAAAACTCGTCAATAATGAAACTAATTCATTTATCAAGAAGTTAGGACTATTTTTTTCACTTTCCATTATCGTCGCATTACCTGTCTAAGCCTTTGTTGAATATACAGGGTTACAGAGTAGTTTGGGTGATTACATTTAGGTCACTTACTTTCCTTGTAAATTGTGACCTTTCGTGGCACGAAAAAAAAAAAACTTTTATACAGTATGCAAAAAAAGGAACTTACTTTTTAAAAATTAACTATTTTTTTAATGTAAGCCATTAATGGAAAGGATTTTTTTCTCGATTAAAAATGCAAAGTAGAAGTTGCTGTTTCATCTTTGTCAAAAGTTAAAACAAGAAATACTGTTGAAAACTCATTCTGTAAAATCACAGCTTTCTACTCTCTACTCTGTTTAAAAATTAACTATTTTTTTAATGTAAGCCATTAATGGAAAGGATTTTTTTCTCGATTAAAAATGCAAAGTAGAAGTTGCTGTTTCCATCTTTGTCAAAAGTTAAAACCAGAAATACTGTTGAAAACTCATTCTGTATGAAAGAGATGATAATCTGAGGACTATCTTCACCTCCACACTTCCTACATTTGTATAATTTATAATCCAGCAGGGACCTATGCCAAGCTCACAATAAATGCAGATGCTTCCATTAACGTTTTCAAGAGAAACTCCCAATGCGGAACTTATGTACACTTCGAGAGCTACTCTCCAATCCTTTCCAAAATCCATCTTCCACCTTCCTAAAACCCTTATCCTCCCTTCCTGAAACGTCTCTTATGTACACTTCGAGAGCTACTCTCCAATCCTTTCCAAAATCCATCTTCCACCTTCCTAAAACCCTTATCCTCCCTTCCTGAAACGCTTCATCCGATGTTTTCCTGAAACTTTTCTTCCTTCCTGAGATCCTTCTACAGCCCAAAACCCTTCTTCAACCCATTTAAAAACCCTCTCCTGTTAGGCTTATAAATGTAACATAATATATTCTAAGGTGAAGGTCACTGGGGACATTTACCTTGGGAATAAGAGGATCTGAATTTTTATTCCCGTCTCAATGACTTTCACATTTTGCAACTTAGTCAAGTGCTTTATTGCGAAATTTTTATTCCCGTCTCAATGACTTTCACATTTTGCAACTTAGTCAAGTGCTTTATTGCGATATACTTTGTCGGAGGTACACACACACAATCCCATTACTCCAACAATAAGCTGTGCTGCATATAAAACGAGCAACAAATCTTGCAAATTCACCTTTCCCTGGAGTATTTTAGAAAGCTTAATTGACGAAAACAACTTTATTGCGATATACTTTGTCGGAGGTACACACACAATCCCATTACTCCAACAATAAGCTGTGCTGCATATAAAACGAGCAACAAATCATGCAAATTCACCTTTCCCTGGAGTATTTTAGAAAGCTTAATTGACGAAAACAACGTATGTACGTACCTACAATTTGGGGACGGACTCCTGATTGTATAAAAAATTGATTCTTCAGATTTTCTGCTCCCTTCTGCTACGAAAATAACAATGTGGAGCAAAATTTATTATTGGAAAAGGAGAGGGCAAAATTGGGTATTTTCTCGAAAAATCTCGTCGCCATTTTTAGCAAGTGTAAAGCAGAGAGTGGGAGAAAGCTGATGGTACCCATCGTTGGACTTTTCCGTTTCGGCACCAGGTGGCCTCATGATTAAACTTGGCAAACTTATTATTAAAACAAGGAACCATTCGGAGAGACACAAACTGGAAAAGTTTGCCGAGTCCCCCCCAAAGGTAGAAAGTAAAAATGTGATTGAAGAAGGAGAAGAAGAAAGAATAGGAAGGAGAAGAAGAAGGAGGAGGAAAGAAAAAGGAGAGGAGGAAGAGAAAATAAATTCTCTGAAAATTTGAAAAGAGAAAGTTTCCTGTCGCTCTGTCCTGTCTATACAGGTAAAGAAGTTACCGTAAAGTATACAGGACAACATGGCCCTCAACACGGCAGACTCCAAGAGAAGTGTCAATTTTGGCTGTGTTCAAAATTTCAAACCCTTAGGAACATGCTTTGTTCCCGTATTATGATGTATGTGCGGGAATTGGATTAGAACAAAATAACGTCACAAGATAATCCCCTACTCTTTTTCATCCCTAACTTTCACTCCCCTCGCCTCCTTCTATCTCTATCTTCCTCTTTTCTTCCCTTTCTCTCTCTCTCTCTCTCTTATAATCATACTTACAACTCTGTGTCTAATACAAAATCCTTATTATACGTCATGATGTTTTCTAGTTGTTTATGATATCTCATTTGAAATTCATGCCTATAAATTACATTTGTCTTCTTGTTTTCCCAGGGAGCTCCATGTTCCATGTACAAGCTTATGATATTTACTATTTAGGTAAGTTTTGGTATCATTAATTTGACTTTGAATTTCCAGTAACATGTTACATTGACATTTATTTGATTCTTATTGTTCCCTCAATATTATAGCAATTCAATTCTTCCCCCAATATTATAGCAGTACAAAGTTCAACGCCAAATGCTCATTCCCGGTGATGTTCAAAGGCAAAAGACATCAATCTCGAAGAACCAATTTATCCTTTAGGAAAGTTCTTAATTCTTCATTACAGTGGCAGAGGTTGCTGAAAACGATTTGTAAAATCTGGAAATATGGTACAAAGTGACAAACGGGAAATCTGAAATGCATTCCTTTCCGAACCGTAAAATTTACTTTCTCCAATAGGGGATATCAGATTTAAGTCTAGTTTTACAGCTACCGCTATTTTAATATATGTACAGAATTCTATCTTTCCCTTCGACAACTAATAATAATCAGGCATTTAAAAACAACCAATCAGCACCATATTGTCTCTGAAACACGAGTTTAGTTGAACTATTGGACAATGGACATGATGACAAGTGTGTTTCTCAAATGAAAACTTGAATGGTGACAATTTTATCACAGGCATTTAAAAACAACCAATCAGCACCATATTGTCTCTGAAACACGAGTTTAGTTGAACTATTGGACAATGGACATGATGACAAGTGATGTGTTTCTCAAATGAAAACTTGAATGGTGACAATTTTATCATACGTGAAAGCTTGGGAACCACACATGGTTGAATAAATTATAATTAAACACATGCTGATCGACATTACCTGTGCTGATTCGTCAATACAACAATGCTGAAGCAAGTCAACAAAGTGTAAACAAAACCCATATACCGGGTAGACAGACCTTAGTGTTTCTTTGAAGATAGTTACTAGACACTTTGTTTTGGTAAAAATCGTCTTCAGATATTTTGAAATCTCGTCATCCTTAGAAAGTTTTAACAATAACTGTAGGTAGGTAGATATTTTTCACAAAAGAATGACGGTAATTTCAAGATAAACTATTTTATTAAGGTTCAAATTGATGGTTTTAAAAAGCTTCAGTCCAATATTTCAGTCTATTTGAATCCTAAAGCTCTACTTTTTCACACTATTTTATTAAGGTTCAAATTGATGGTTTTAAAAAGCTACAGTCCAATATTTCAGTCTATTTGAATCCTAAAGCTCTACTTTTTCATCTTTTTTGGGTCGCCCAATTTCAACATGACCTATTTGTTTCTTCCAATACACCTTACTTTTTTGGACCACCCAATAGAAAAGAGACAAGAGCTACTGATTGCAAAGTAAAACGTAGCGTGCAATTTCACACTTAACTGCCTCCTGAATAGTTTAAGCTGAAAAGCTTCTACGAAATCCCGTACAGTGTTTACTCGATAATATATAATTCAAGAGTGTAAGGACAAATATTTGCATGATACTGTGCACGAAATCTAAGTCTACCTCTACGAACATACTCCTAAGTCGTCACACATTTATTACCTACTCTTCATTTCAATTAGAAAGCTACTATGTTTGTGTATTCGTAGTCCTATCTGTGTACCCTTGTAAGGACAAATATTTGCATGATACTGTGCACGAAATCTAAGTCTACCTCTACGAAAATACTCCTAAGTCGTCACACATTTATTACTCTTCATTGCAATTAGAAAGCTACTATGTTTGTGTATTCGTAGTCCTATCTGTGTACCCCTGTAAGGACAAATATTTGCATGATACTGTGCACGAAATCTAAGTCTACCTCTACGAAAATACTCCTAAGTCGTCACACATTTATTACTTTTCATTGCAATTAGAAAGCTATGTACTATGTTTGTGTATTCGTAGTCCTATCTGTGTACCCCCCTTATAAAGGGTGAGATTTTTCTCCTGTTATTAGAAGTGCTTTAAAAAATGGGTAGGAGTAGGAAGTAACTGAATTTTTTCCAAGTTCCGGACCGATAGTGAAAAAGGTAACTTGAAGAGCTGGAGGCATTTCAATATTTTATAAAGATCCATTAAATGATAAATGGAATTTATGGAGGCAGCATGAGGTTTTTATTGCAACAATTACATTTTTAACTTTTTCTTCTCCCGTGCAGATTACATTTTTTCTGATTCTAATACCTACTTACTGTACTTACACGTATTCAAACTTTCTGTAACATTTTAATAATATTTACTTACCTACTGTACTTGCACTTATTCAAACTTTCTGCAATATTTTAATAATGAAATATTGAAAAGACAAAAATAAAAACTTACATTATAAGTCTCCTTTGATCATACCAGGTTTCATTTAGCTTACCTGAAACAGACAAAATAAAAATAAATAAATCAATAATGAAATTCGACCAAAAGGGGGGGGGACATGATAAGTAAACTTGGACACATCAACATTGAAATTGCACCTTTTCACTAAATAAAATTAGTGGATGTGCGAATAGAAATCAATCTAATGGATCGTACATTACAATTGTGATTTTAAAATTGATATACCTATTTTTGGGCACTAATGGATTGGAAATCGAACAATGGTAAGTCTAAAGTAGGCGTTGCGGAAAAAAAAATTAATTTCCTTCTTTTCAAAAAAGAAATGGACAAGGAAAGGTATTAATGTCCCTAAAGGTCAAAATAAAAATAGAAAGCAAATAAAAAAGGTGTGATAAATATAATTTATAACAAAATAATAGACAACTTTCATAATCGATATTGACCCTTACAGCTTACAGGGTCTATGTACAAGACGATTATAGGGTATGCAAATAAAAAAGGTGTGATAAATATAATTTATAACAAAATAATAGACAACTTTCATAATCGATATTGACCCTTACAGGGTCTATGTACAAAACGATTATAGCGTAGGCAAATAAAAAAGGTGTGATAAATATAATTTATAACAAAATAATAGACAACTTTCATAATCGATATTGACCCTTACAGGGTCTATGTATAAGACGATTATAGGGTATAGCATGTCATTGAATGAAAGGTAAACCCGCGTCGCCAAAAATCTCACCAGTTATAGAGTGATGTTATTATGTTAAACCCTTCTCAAACAAAGAAATAGGAAGAGATAGAGAGTTGAGAAGATTAAGAGAAGAATAGATAAAAAGGAGGTAAAAAGAAAGGGAAGATATTGGAGAGAGATAGCAGGATACTCATTAAAGTTTATTCTTTCTTCTTCTCCTTTTATCCTCTTTTTGGATCGTATAATATTTAACATGGTATCGCTTTCCAATGATTAAAATCTACATCACACCATGCTGTTCAGGTAAATGGGACACCACCATTATGAGGGGTTATGTTGTGGGTTAACGAGACCCATACCCATGCCCTCCACTATGCGGGGGTGTGTTATAGTTAGTAGTTGTAGTATATAATCTACATTAAGTATTCTTGTATAAAAAACATGGTATCGCTTTCCAATGATTAAAATCTACATCACACCATGCTGTTCAGGTAAATGGGACACCACCATTATGAGGGGTTATGTTGGGTTAACGAGACCCATACCTATGCCCTCCACCATGCGGGGGTGTGTTATAGTTAGTAGTAGTATATAATCTAAATTAAGTATTCTTGTATAAAATTATGATGTAGAATTAAATAAATTACTTCATTTGATGTAGAACGAGATTTACATGCACGAGAACCTTTAATTCCTATTGAAAAAGAACTACCATAGTTCCAAACAAAAGAAAAATCTGGTGAAAAAGATAATCTAGAATAAAAGTGGATCCACAAAAATCTATTATTTACGAAGAAACAAAGGTGTAAATTTAAATAAGTTAGTAAAGTTAAGAACTCGAAAAAACAATTTTCTTTGGGGACAAAAAAAGAGGGGGTTTTCCTTCCAAGATAAAAAAAAATCTGGTGTGAACATCACATGACTTTCCTTAAAGATAATCTAGAATAAAAGTGGATCCACAAAAATCTATTATTTACGAAGAAACAAAGGTGTAAATTTAAATAAGTTAGTAAAGTTATATAAGAACTCGAAAAAACAATTTTCTTTGGGGACAAAAAAAAGAGGGGGTTTTCCTTCCAAGATAAAAAAAAAAAAATCTGGTGTGAACATCACATGACTTTCCTTATCCTATTGAATCATGCTAATTTTTTGTTCTATAGTAATTTTTACAATATCTCTAACCGTTTAGTCAGTATTGCTGAAAACCGAAGCTCCAGAAAATATAAGAACTTTAATAAAAATTGTTTTCTTCTTTTCTGAAAAGCATGAAGATACAGTACAGTGATTTTCAAATTTCACTTGTTTTCTATGAAACCCTGTTGTGATTACTTCCCTATAAAGTTTCCGAGACACTTTTGACTACCTAGGTATGGATTCTAAGTTACCTACAAACCTAGAATCTTCTATCTTTTAATTATCTGTAAAAACACAAGAAAACAAGCGTTCTAAATGCGGAGTTTCCAAAGTTGTGAAAATACAGACTCCAAGTTTTGTTTTTGTTGTACTTTTTGCACTCAAATTTTAAAATTAATTAATTAATAAGTTTGTGTTGGCCTCTTCAGGTATCATAATGTATTTTCTTCGCACGGATCTTCGTTTTTCTTCTCTAATAATGTCAATAGCCTACATTTATTTTTGTTTTTGATAAGAGGTTATTTTATGCTAAACTAAATGGTAATCTTATCATAAAATTCATCGAAATCTGCTCGTAAATTCTACTCACATCTCGAAAAGCACTTTAAATCGGAAGCTGTAAGTATTCTCCTTGAACTATGAAATCACACAGAATTTCTGCTGAAGAACAGAAGAGGCCAAACAACTTTCCGGTCGAGTCATCCAGTTTTCTTCTGTTTTGCCCGTGAACTAGTTTGAAGTTTTGTGTTGTTTTCCAGTAATTATTTGATTAGTGGAAAATGCAAGTTCACTTTCTGTTAAAATGAATTAAACTTGAGCTTAGCGTATAAAAAATGGGAGGTAATTTTAGCGAAAACCAATTTAAAAATGACAGCTGACTAACTTTTAAACGAATAGACAATAGAGAGAGACAGCAGGAGAGGAAAGATCTTTGAAAAATAGACAGGTACGATAGATACTAGTATTTACCAAAGTTTGAGTGAAACTCAATATCTGAACGAAGTGAGTATAGGTAGGTATGTTTTAACAAATTTGCAATTACGTCTGGAGAACAAAGTGAGGTATAGGTAGGTATGTTTTAACAAATTTGCAATTAGTTTATGTATCTCTGGAAAGGTTTATCCAATTTTAGATGAAACTTGATTTTGGCCCAATTTAATAACAGAGGTCTGAAAGAGGTCTACTGTTTACTTAACATTGACACGGACATAATATCTTCTGACACTGATAGCATGAGTGGAACGGAAAGGGGAAATGGATAGCGTATCGAAAAAGGATATTGTAAAGGAAGAAAAAACTGTGATGGAAAGAGAACATGTAGGCACATAATGTAGCTACGTTGGACTTTTCCGTTTCGGCACCAGGTGGCCTCATGATTAAACTTGGCAAACTTATTATTAAAACAAGGAACCATTCGGAGAGACAAACTGGAAAAGTTTGCCGAGTCCCCCCAAAGGTAGAAAGTAAAAATGTGATTGAAGAAGGAGAAGAAGAAAGAATAGGAAGGAGAAGAAGAAGACGAAGAAGGAGGAGGAAAGAAAAAGGAGAGGAGGAAGAGAAAATAAATTCTATGAAAATTTGAAAAGAGAAAGTTTCCTCTCGCTCTGTCCTGTCTATACAGGTAGAGAAGTTACCGTAAAGTGTATAGGACAACATGGCCCTCAAGACGGCAGACTCCAAGAGAAGTGTCAATTTTGGCTGTGTTCAAAATTTCAAACCCTTAGGAACATGGTTTGTTCCCGGAAAGATGGGTCGTTTGTGCCGTTCTTATAATAATAAAATTAATGTATGGAAGTGAAAATAAATAGTAAAGAGTCAATTTACGGGTATAACAAGTCTATATTACGTGAACTTTTTGTGTCCTTGACCTTTTTATATTCAAATACACAGTCTTTATTTACCTTACAATTAGCTACGTTTAGGATTAGGTTAATCCATAAAAAGGTAAAAACCACAAAATGGAAATATACGGTTGCTGTGCCGTTCTTATAATAATAAAATTAATGTATGGAAGTGAAAATAAATAGTAAAGAGTCAATTTACGGGTATAACAAGTCTATATTATACGTGAACTTTTTGTGTCCTTGACCTTTTCATATTCAAATACACAGTCTTTATTTACCTTACAATTAGCTACGTTTAGGATTAGGTTAATCCATAAAAAAGGTAAAAACCACAAAATGGAAATATACGGTTGTACCCATAAAATTTTGGATACTAAAAATACCACAAAATATCTACCAGATACTTTCAGGGATTTATACAAAAACAGGGCGTAAAATTACATCATGATGAGAGAGAGAGAGAGAGAGAGAGAGAGCCTCTCTCAGCTTGACTTGTTTTTTAATTATTTTTTCAAATTAATATTAATTTAGATTGCGTAAAAAAAAACACCTAAAACACCCAAAAAGTTGAAAAAATTCAAAATTGTTGAAATTTAATACCACAAAATATCTACCAGATACTTTCAGGGATTTATACAAAAACAGGGCGTAAAATTACATCATGATGAGAGAGAGAGAGAGAGCCTCTCTCAGCTTGACTTGTTTTTTAATTATTTTTTCAAATTAATATTAATTTAGATTGCGTAAAAAAACACCTAAAACACCCAAAAAGATGAAAAAATTCAAAATTGTTGAAATTAACTTTCGCCTCCGCCTATTCCCCTATCCCTAGTCCTGTGAGCTCGAAAATGAATAATATGCCTGGAATGTGGAATGTTTTACAACTTTTATACTTTTATGATAATAAGTTCCCGTCTTGGAATATGAATAACATGATAGACAGTGATTGAACTTCTTATAATTATTTTCAAAATAGTTAAAATAACAAATCCCAATATTTGGGAAATTCTCTTTGAAGGCTTTAGAACAGTTTGAATTTCCAAGAACTGTAAATTTCGGCTCAAAATTTCAAGAGACATGTGATTAATTATGTAGAGCAAAAAGTGCCTGCGGGCCGGATTTCCAGAAATGTACGGTTCGGCCGTTATTCAGGACCTTAGTTCCGCTACTGAGGACTCAAAAATGGAAAAGCTCAAAATAAATGAGCGGTTCACAGGACTAACTTTACCTTTCACCTCAATGACAATTTTATTGACGAGTATACCTCTTCCCCATACCAGGTGACTAACTTAAAGGGTGAGATTTTTCTCCTGTTATTAGAAGTGCTTTAAAAAATGGGTAGGAGTAGGAAGTAACTGAATTTTTTCCAAGTTCCGGATCGATAGTGAAAAAGGTAACTTGAAGAGCTGGAGGCATTTCAATATTTTATCAAGATCCATTAAATGATAAATGGAATTTATGGAGGCAGCATGAGGTTTTTATTGCAACAATTACATTTTTTTAACTTTTTCTTCTCCCGTGCAGATTACTTTTTTCCTGATTCTAATAGGTACCCAACTTACACTTATTCAAACTTTTTGTAATATTTCTTGTTAAGTACAAAAAAGAAGAAGGAGCAGTAGGGAGAGATAAAGAGAGAGAGAGAGAGAGAGAGAGAGAGAGAGAGAGAGAAAACTTACATTTAAGTTTCCTTTGATCATACAACATTTCATTTGACCTTACCTGAAACAAACAAAATAAATTAATTAATAATCAAAACTCTACCGATTGGGGCAAAAAAACTTGGACTCATCCACCTTGAAAATACTTATATTCGAGTAGAAAATTAGAAATCCATAGATAATGTTACTATCGTCTATTGCAATGTATTTTGTGATTTTGAAATTGATGTTTTTGGGCGCTAATGGATTGGAAATCGAACAATGGTAACTCTAACGTAGGCGTTGCAGAAAAAAAATTACATTTGACAGCTACATACCAAATTTCAACTCTCTAGCTCTTACCATTCTCGAGATATTTTGTTTTTTTGTCTCTTAAATAATAAAAATCCTGGATGGAAAATGGATGGGGTTCTCGGAAAACAAACAAATCCGATTCAAATTGTCCCATCATATTGGAGAGGACTTTGTTTTATTTACACCCCTAACAACAATATCATTGTGAAATGTGAACTGAGGAGGTGGCGCGAGTCAGGGTTAGAAGTGGTGCGGGTTAGTTTTAGAAAATAAAACTAAGAATTTTCCATGATTTTACAAATACATATTGAAATCTCAAAATTGCAATATGATTTGCTAGATTGCTAGACAAGTACTTTATGTGGTGTAAGTTTACAGAGCCACTATGTCTCTCGTTCATTTGATAATATCCATTCAAAATATGTTCCCGAGGTTCATAAATATGTAAATCATTAGCCAACCGCTAGCGCTGGCGTTTTACGCCGTTAAATAAGGGGTCATAAATTTAATACCCGATTTTTTTTTATTATTATTACATACCAAATTTTAAGTCTCTAGCTCATACCGTTCCCGAGATAATATTGAATTACACCGAAAACTGCCAAAAAGCGGTAAAATGCCGCCAAGCGTTGCACCGGTCTTAACCAAAAGTTTA
>NW_007378950.1:36656-38127 GCF_000475195.1 Diaphorina citri | reverse complement strand
CTAAAAACTGACCATCGAAAATTTGACCCGATTACATTACTTTCCTTCCTATAGGATAAGGAAAGTAAAAAGAGGAAGCTCCAGAAAATATAAGAACTTTAATAAAAATTGTTTTCTTCTTTTCTGAAAAGCATGAAGATACAGTACAGTGATTTTCAGTCCCGAAATCGAAGAGAGAAGGAAGACAGGATAGGAGAAAGCCAGCCGTTCCGAGAACGAACATTATCCCATCAGGATAAAATCGGCCCGGGGCGGGAATCGAACCCGCGGCCTAGCGCTTACAAGGCAGACGCACTACCAACCAAACTAACTAGGCTGGCAAATACTCGATTAGACATTAGAACCTCTAATTTGTTGAAATGGTAGCACCAAAAAATTATGAAACGAATGCGATCGCCTCGTCTTATTCGCAAATTTATTTTCCTCTCATTCAGCATTCACGAGCCGCACTTCCATTGTTCAGAATACATACAGACATACACCAATAAGCCCGAAGCTATCTCTGGATCATATGTTCCCCTCCGATCATTTTCACATGGAGCTTAAAACAGATCGCTAAACCCCACAAGCCCAAATACAGAAAAAAAATTCCATGTATTTATAGAATTTGCCCTTTTCTGTTTGCTCTCTGAGATACAAAAAAAAAGCGAAATTTGAAAAATTCAATCAGAAATTTTCCCACAGATAAACAAGAAGATTTAACAACTTTTTTTTTTCCATGAAAAATATGTACATATGTGCCTCGTATAGGATGCGTAGACTTTCCTTATGCTATTGAATCATGCTAATTTTTTGTTCTATAGTAACTTTTACAATATCTCTAACCGTTTAGTCAGTATAGCTGAAGACCACCAAAAAACGGTAAAAAACCGCCAAAAAGCGGTTAAAATACGGCCAACCGCAGCACCTATCTTAACCAAAAGTTTTGTGTTACATTCTTCTCTCATTTGTGGACTACATACCTTACACCGAAAACCGCCAAAAAGCGATAAAATGCCGCCAAGCGTTGCACCGGTCTTAACCAAAAGTTTAGTGTCGCATCCTTGTCACATTTGACATCTACATACCAAATTTCAAGTCTCTAGCTCTTACCATTCTCGAGATATTTTGTTTAGACAGACAGACACACACACGGAGGCCTATTAATAAAGAGGGAAACCTGAAGCCTAAAACTCGTCAATAATGAAACTAATTCATTTATCAAGAAGTTAGGACTATTTTTTTTCACTTTTCATTATCGTCGCATTACCTGTCTAAGCCTTTGTTAAATATACAGGGTTACAGAGTAGTTTGGATGATTACATTTAGGTCACTTACTTTCCTTGTAAATTGTGACCTTTCGTGGCACGAAAAAAAAACTTTTATACAGTATGCAAAAAAAAGGAACTTACTTATACATTGATTTGATATGTCGGAGTCGTATATTTGTACATTTTCAATTTTCGGGAAAAATCGGCCGAAACGGCGCGGC
>NW_007378950.1:30293-36646 GCF_000475195.1 Diaphorina citri | reverse complement strand
TACATACCAAATTTTAAGTCTCTAGCTCATACCGTTCCCGAGATAATATTGAATTACACCGAAAACTGCCAAAAAGCGATAAAATGCCGCCAAGCGTTGCACCGGTCTTAACCAAAAGTTTAGTGTCGCATCCTTGTCACATTTGACAGCTACATACCAAATTTCAACTCTCTAGCTCTTACCATTCTCGAGATATTTTGTTTAGACAGACAGACAGACACACACACGGACCAATGCCTGAAACTTTGGATTTAGGCTCTAGGAACCTCAAAACGTGTTTAGGCACTAAAAACTGACCATCGAAAATTTGACCCGATTACATTACTTTCCTTCCTATAGAATAAGGAAAGTAAAAAGAGGAAGCTCCAGAAAATATAAGAACTTTATTAAAAATTGTTTTCTTCTTTTTTTTTCTTTTCTGAAAAGCATGAAGATACAGTACAGTGATTTTCAAATTTCACTTGTTTTCTATGAAACCCTGTTGTGATTACTTCCCTATAAAGTTTCCGAGACACTTTTGACTACCTAGGTATGGATTCTAAGTTACCTACAAACCTAGAATCTTCTATCTTTTAATTATCTGTAAAAACACAAGAAAACAAGCGTTCTAAATGCGGAGTTTCCAAAGTTGTGAAAATACAGACTCCAAGTTTTGTTTTTGTTGTACTTTTTGCACTCAAAATTTAAAATTAATTAATTAATAAGTTTGTGTTGGCCTCTTCAGGTATCATAATGTATTTTCTTCGCACGGATCTTCGTTTTTCTTCTCTAATAATGTCAATAGCCTACATTTATTTTTGTTTTTGATATTAAGAGGTTATTTTATGCTAAACTAAATGGTAATCTTATCATAAAATTCATCGAAATTTGCTCGTAAGTTCTACTCACATCTCGAAAAGCACTTTAAATCGGAAGCTGTAAGTATTCTCCTTGAACTATAAAATCACCCAGAATTTCTGCTGAAGAACAGAAGAGGCCAAACAACTTTCCGGTCGAGTCATCCAGTTTTCTTCTGTTTTGCCCGTGAACTAGTTTGAAGTTTTGTGTTGTTTTCCTGTAATTATTTGATTAGTGGAAAATGCAAGTTCACTTTCTGTTAAAATGAATTAAACTTGAGCTTAACGTATAAAAAATGGGAGGTAATTTTAGCGAAAACCAATTTAAAAATGACAGCTGACTGACTTTTAAACAAATAGACAATAGAGAGAGACAGCTGGAGAGAAAAGATCTTTGAAAAATAATACAATAGTCCGTCCCTTATACCTTTTTTATTACTATTGTAATATTATAGGAAGGACGGACTAAAAATAGATAGGTACGATAGATACTAGTATTTACCAGAGTTTGAGTGAAACTCAATATCTGAACAAAGTGAGGTATAGGTAGGTATGTTTTAACAAATTTGCAATTAGTTTATGTATCTCTGGAAAGGTTTATCCAATTTTAGATGAAACTTGGTTTTGGCCCAATTTAATAACAGAGGTCTGAAAGAGGTCTACTGTTTACTTAACATTGAACCAGTAATATCTTCTGACACTGATAGCATGAGTGGAACGGAAAGGGAAAATGGATAGCGTATCGAAAAAGCATATTGTAAAGGAAGAAAAAACTGTGATGGAAAGAGAACATGTAGGCACATAATGTAGCTATATAAAAACGTAAAGAGAAAGCCAAAGAGACAAAATATGATCTGACATATGAACATAGGAGATGTTCAGGTGCTGTTTCCGAGACCCAGTTGTTTCTATCCTCCATTCCTTTTCTCTTTTGCTTAGCCGACGTTTTCCGACACTCAAAATGAAAACCCTTTTACGAGCCAATAATAAAAACCATTTTTTTTTCCCAGGATCAGCATTTTTTTTTTCGGCTCTACTAAATTGTAGTTACCAAAATTTCTTTTTCTTAATATGAGGCCCTTGCTTCCTGCTTTCTCCATTTTTTTTTTTTTTTCATATTTCAAAGAGGGGTTTTTTCATATCTTTCCTATGACTCGCACTATTCTATCATATCGGTATCCTACTCTCCAATATTCTTCAGTTTATACCAGGGGTGCACAAACTCAAAGTGACCTGAAATAAAATGATGATAAAATACCATTCCTCAGGTGGAATTGAACCCACGCCCTTCTGTTCATCTCTACCACTACGCCACCGAGACAGGAGAATGTCGTATGAAGTTCTCTTGTTCTTGTCTTAAAATCGATAGCTTTTACAAGATCCCATCTTATTCCTCAGGTGGAATTGAACCCACGCCCTTCTGTTCATCTCTACCACTACGCCACCGAGACAGGAGAATGTCGTATGAAGTTCTCTTTTTCTTGTCTTAAAATCGATAGCTTTTACAAGATCCCATCTTACGGCTTCGCATATTCCAGAAAGCTCATTTTCCAAAACATTGGGAGAATATTGTAAACTACACAATTTCTCCATTTAGAGATAACTGATAATTGATATGACAAAAAATCTGCGTTATGTAAAAAGGCTTGATGAAAAAATAGCCCTGACAACATGATGGGAAAAATTTATGCATGAAATTTGAATTTTTCGGGCGGACTTTTAAGCAAAATGGAAAGCTCTGTTATGATGGTCTGATTACCATTACTTAACATAGGAAGCAAAATACAAAATTTGTCGGAAATGTGTGAAGTGTTGGAAGTGTATGATCAGTCTGCGCGCTGCTTTACGGCTTCGCATATTCCAGAAAGCTCATTTTCCAAAACATTGGGAGAATATAGTAAACTACACAATTTCTCCATTTAGAGATAACTGATAAGTGATATGACAAAAAATCTGCGTTATGTAAAAAGGCTTGATGAAAAAATAGCTGACAGCATGATGGGAAAAATTTATGCATGAAATTTGAATTTTTCGGGCGGACTTTTAAGCAAAATGGAAAGCTCTGTTATGATGGTCTGATAAAAAAAGCTTTGAGCAGACATGGGTCCGAAGGTTTACCTGGATTATTATTTTTCATTTTCTTTACTTACTTGCTGGCCTCAAAATTTACGAAGCGAGGAATGGGTTTTGTCTTAGCTCATAGAAAAATCACCATCTCGTGTCCAGACGAGAAAATTGAGAAATGGTCATTTCTCGTCTCGTCTAGCCTCCATCACTATTCACTACAACGAATACTTTTTAGCTTTTTACGCTACTTACTGTAAACCTAGTCCTTTATTCCCATCTCGTGTCCAGACGAGAAAATTGAGAAATGGTCATTTCTCGTCTCGTCTAGCCTCCATCACTATTCACTACAACGAATACTTTTAAGCTTTTTACGCTACTTACTGTAAACCTAGTCCTTTATTGTACTTAATCTTTTTAGATAATATAAATTATGTGGATGATAGGTAATGGTTTAAACAGAGTTCAGTACAAATTAACTTTTATCTGTTCTATTTTTAGATAAAATAAAATTCTCATCCCCCAAAACTCAAAAAAGGCGTTCAGTGGACCAGGTCATCTGCCCTTGCTTCCTAAAATTCAAAAAGCCTGGAGGTATTTTGAGCTTTTTGTCTCTTAAATAATAAAAATCCTGGATGGAAAATGGATGGGGTTCTCGGAAAACAAACAAATCCGATTCAAATTGTCCCATCATTTTGGAGAGGACTTTGTTTTATTTACACTCCTAACAACAATATCATTGTGAACCGAGGAGGTGGCGCGGGTCAGGGTTAGAAGTGGTGCGGGTTAGTTTTAGAAAATAAAACTAAGAATTTTCCATGATTTTACAAATAGGTACATATTGAAATCTCAAAATTGCAATATGATTTGCTAGATTGCTAGACAAGTACTTTATGTGGTGTAAGTTTACAGAGCCACTATGTCTCTCGTTCATTTGATAATATCCATTCAAAATATGTTCCCGAGGTTCATAAATATGTAAATCATTAGCCAACCGCTAGCGCTGGCGTTTTACGCCGTTAAATAAGGGGTCATAAATTTAATACCCGATTTTTTTTTATTATTATTTTTAAGAGGTTTGACAGAGGGAACTGTAACTGCTATGGTCTTATCGTCCCGAAACCGAAGAGAGAAGGAAGACAGGATAGGAGAAACCCAGCCGTTCCGAGAACGAACATTATCCCATCAGCTTAGTTGGTAGGATAAAATCCGCCCGGGCGGATTTTATCCTACCAACTATCTTTTTTTTTTTTTTAAAGAGGTTTGACAGAGGGAACTTTAACTGCTATGGTCTTATCGTCCCGAAATCGAAGAGAGAAGGAAGACAGGATAGGAGAAAGCCAGCCGTTCCGAGAACGAACATTATCCCATCAGGATAAAATCGGCCCGGGGCGGGAATCGAACCCGCGGCCTAGCGCTTACAAGGCAGACGCACTACCAACCAAACTAACTAGGCTGGCAAATACTCGATTAGACATTAGAACCTCTAATTTGTTGAAATGGTAGCACCAAAAAATTATGAAACGAATGCGATCGCCTCGTCTTATTCGCAAATTTATTTTCCTCTCATTCAGCATTCACGAGCCGCACTTCCATTGTTCAGAATACATACAGACATACACCAATAAGCCCGAAGCTATCTCTGGATCATATGTTCCCCTCCGATCATTTTCACATGGAGCTTAAAACAGATCGCTAAACCCCACAAGCCCAAATACAGAAAAAAAATTCCATGTATTTATAGAATTTGCCCTTTTCTGTTTGCTCTCTGAGATACAAAAAAAAAGCGAAATTTGAAAAATTCAATCAGAAATTTTCCCACAGATAAACAAGAAGATTTAACAACTTTTTTTTTTCCATGAAAAATATGTACATATGTGCCTCGTATAGGATGCGTACAAGCTTTTGTCGTATTACTAGTGTATTATAAATTAAAATATACAGTTTGTCCTGATATCAGTTTTTATGAAGAGCTGGCAACATGGTTGATCATACGTACCTACCTACACATATGAGTTTTTATACATTAAAGTTCTTTTTAATCATCCAGTATATAAGCTCATTTTCATTTTAAAGTATGTACCTACATAATTCGCCAGTTGGAATAAAATGTGCCTGCAGATCGGAGTATCAGACAAAAACAAAAAGAACCAAATGAAAATGAGAAAATGATATCTTTTTAAACGAAAACACAGCAAAAACAAATTTTAGCTTTTTCCCTCGAAAGCACCCAAAAGCCTTCTTTTTTTCGCTCTAATGGCGTAATAATTATAACATTTTGAAAAGAAAAAAAAATCTCTAAAATCTGTACACAGGTAGTGAACCTCATTCCAGTTTTGTCTAGAAATAAACATCATAACGAAATAAGCCTTAAGAATGAAAACATAAAAAAGGTTATTTTAAAACAGCTGTAAAATCCCTGAGCATGAAATGAGGTTAAGCCTCCAAGAATAAATAGAGAGACTCTTCACTGGAAGCTGGAGGGTAATCATGAGGTGAGGTGAGTGGTCGCCTGGGCCATTAAAAAAAAAAATAATAATAATAATAATAAACCCCTATTACACATCTAAATTCTCGATTCAATGGAGAATTGAGAATATAAACATCGGCAGGGGTTGAACCCGAGCACCTCTGTTTACCAAGTGAATGCATCGACCGCTACGCCACCAAGGTGGCAAGCTACACCACAGGCAATAATAATATGAGGATTTAAAACTGCAACCATTTTATGATCACCATAAATAGTAGAGGTTATTTTTATTTATTTTAAATGAAAATGGGCTCATGATTTATAGCATAATGCAGCATGCAACATTTTCTTTGAAAATATGTTTCAAAATAAATAAATGAATACCTGCCTCCCTGCCTGCCTTGCTATGATAGCATACACATCTCTGCATACCGAGTTGCTAAGTTGATTAAATTGTACCACAGCCAGGCATGTATATGATTATTTTAATTTTATTTATGGCCTTTTTGGATCCCATTATTACTTATTATTTTTAATCGTCTCCACCTTAAATTTTGCCTTCACCTCCATCTCCACTTTCGCCTCCACCCCTATTTCCGCCTCCACCTCCACTTTCGCCTCCACCTCCACTTTCGCCTCCACCCTCACTTTTGCCTCCACCTCCATTTTCGCCCCCCTGTCCATTTTCACCTCAACCTCCATATTCGCCTCCACCTCCACTTTCATGTCCACCTTTCGCCTCCACCCTCACTTTTGCCTCCACCTCCATTTTCGCCCCCCCTGTCCATTTTCACCTCAACCTCCATATTCGCCTCCACCTTCACTTTCATGTCCACCTCCAAGCTTTGTAATACATTTATTTGACGGCAAAATCGCAATACATAATATTAATGTACATAACGTATGTACTCAATAAGGCCTCTAGCACATTGGACTTTTAGTACCTACTACGCATCCAATATGCGAGGGGCCTAAAAAAAAAA
>NW_007378950.1:22373-30283 GCF_000475195.1 Diaphorina citri | reverse complement strand
CCACTTTCACCTCCACCTCCATTTTCACCTCCACCTCCACTTCCAATAGGTTAGGTTGACTTTTGCCTCCTCCTACTTTTTCACCTCCACCTCCACTTTCATCTCCACTTTCACCTCCACCTCCATTTTCTTCTCCACTTTCACTTTCACCTCCACCTCCACTTTCATCTCCACTTTCACCTCCACCTCCATTTTCTTTTTAAAAAAATTAGGAATTGGATATTCGTGTTGTACATATTTTGTGTTGATGCCCGGAAAATCAACAACGAGGACTTGTGATTTCTCAAGATGTTTCCAGTCAAGTGAGGTTAACAATAAGAATTCAAGTTTTGTTTGCTAGAACCTGCTATAAGGATTCAAGTTTTGTTTGCCAGAACCATCCAGTATGTTTACTCTTGGTATTATTTTAAACTTCAGCATTTTTGTTTTGTTTTGTAATAACTCAAGTTTTGTTTGCCAGAACCATCCAGTATGTTTACTCTTGGTATTATTTTAAACTTCAGCATTTTTGTTTTGTTTTGTAATAACAATAATTTGAATACAATTTGCATTTCTTTTCTGACTCCTCCTGTGTGGTGAAGCAACTTTTCAAGAACTTTTCTTTTCTTTGTTTTTCAATATCCACAACCGTAAAAAGTTTGACTTTGGCGAAAGTCGCGTAGGTAGGTAAGTACCTACTGCGGGATGACAAAACTGCATGGTTTTCAGATTTGAATTTTCGATGGAATAAGTACTCTAAAAGAACTGAAAACCACCATCCATATATCCACCAAATTTTAGAATTTCTGGTTCACTAAAAACAAACAAAACACATGCAACAACATGAGAAGACAGTTTCCCACTGGGACACCAATTTCATTTGATGACAAAACAAAACTAAAGAATTTTACAGGCTCATTAGGGGGGTATACTTTGAAATCCTCAGCTATAGTGACTTTAGGGACTGTATCCCTATTTCTCTACTTTAGGGATTGTATTACTAAAACTGAAATCCATAAACCTAAATAAGAAATTCCTATCCATTACACACGAAACAGGCGACTTGAAAACCCAAACTATTTTCAAAATGCCACATATCTATTCATTAATCCCACTCCACCTCCATATCATTTTGAATAAAAAAATATCAAATCCTTTTTTATGAGGTCGCCCAGAGCGTATATTTCGTTTGGCCAATAATTTTCCAAATCGTTTGACAAGAATATTTTTTCCTTCAAATCTGAAGGAGGGGGGGGGGTCATAGAAAAGAAATAAGAACGATTTATAGTTTATAACTTTATACTGAAAGTGTATTTATATTTACCCTTCAGGGGAGCTTTATATCCAAGGCGAAAAGGGCGAGGGGCGGGGTAATATCTACTTTCTAGTAGGTATGTACCCTAATGAAAATTTAGCATACTTTTCATACAAAAACTTCCACAGTTTGGGAAATTCGGGAACGTGAAAATAATTCAATAAATTCCGAACTCCAATTCAACTCTTCCCTCCCTCCCTTTCCCCACAATCTACAATTCTACAGTCGAACTAGGTATTCGAAAATAATTTAATCGAACACTCTCCGGTCATAGAAAAGAAATAAGAACGATTTATAGTTTATAACTTTATACTGAAAGTGTATTTATATTTACCCTTCAGGGGAGCTTTATATACAAGGCGAAAAGGACGAGGGGCGGGGTAATATCTACTTTCTAGTAGGTATGTACCCTAATGAAAATTTAGCATACTCTTCATACAAAAACTTCCACAGTTTGAGAAATTCGGGAACGTGAAGATAATTCAATAAATTCCTAACTCCAATTCAACTCTTTCCTCCCTTATTTTGTCTAGTACAAGCTTTACTATAAACATAATCTGGGCTGAGTCTCTGCGATGCTCCAAGGTTTGCATATTGAAATGTGCCATTACCCTAATGAAAATTTAGCATACTCTTCATACAAAAACTTCCACAGTTTGAGAAATTCGGGAACGTGAAGATAATTCAATAAATTCCAAACTCCAATTCAACTCTTTCCTCCCTTTCCCTACAATCTACAATTTAACAGTCGAACTAGCTATTCGAAAATAATTTAATCGAACACTCTCTAAGACGACACTCGAATACATAATGACCAATGAAATTAACAACAAAATCTACAAATCCCTTTGTCACCACAAAAGTTGTAAACTTTGTCACCTCAAAAGTTAGCTTTTGACTTAATTGGTGTGGGTGGCCTGATGAATCCTTGTGTCCAAGGAAAAGTGCCCGCACCCACCCAACACTTAGAATAGGGTCGAGGATAAAGGTCGCCACTTTGGTCAAGCTTTCGTCCAGTGGTTACGAGTATTTATGGCATACCTCCTTTCTCTTATTATTCATGAAATGGGAGAAGGAGAGGGAAAAGGGAGAGGCAGAACACGAAGAAGACGGAAAGTAGCAAAGGGTGGCCTTCACCTTGAGAATACAACTCTCAACTTTATATTTAACTTACGTATCAGTGTAATCTTTCTAATCCCCACTATCTTACTTGCACACACGAATGCTGTTCTCACACAAAGATAATCCTTGCATAAAACATTTCTACAAACATTGAATCTTTCAGTTATAAATATCTAGTTTACAAAACATTGTAATTTTGTTTTAAAAACATTAAGTGGAAATGCAGCGAGAAAAAGTATTAAATTTGTTAAAAAAGGGAGAAAAAAGCGTTCATTTCAAAGTTGGTTTATTACATTATTACATACGATAAAGAAAAGTTTGTAATAAATTCCATTCTCTTCTATTACCCTCTCACTATTCTCCACACCATTACACACACCAAGATTAATATCGTCTTGAAGATATTATTTAAAATAGAAAATAACTCATTATACTGCTATCAGGATGAGACTGAGAAGTTCCTATACTTCTACAGTCTAAATAAGGTATTCTGTTAGTAAATATTAATACTTTATTGATAAACGAAACGTTATTTAAATTTTTAAGACAGAAACTAAATAATAGGTATGCTGACAAACTTATTTAAATTAAAAAAAAGCTCGTTGAAAATAGGTCCTCTCTAGACATACAACCCCCAGATCATTATCACATTTACTATTAAATTGTAAAACCGAAGATCACTCACTAGTTTACAAAAGCCTCTCATAAATGCATGCCACATTCGTACCGAACAGGCCTTTTATTTTTGTAGTGAATAAATCTTGTAAATTGTAAACTTTATCTTTTTGCAACTTTGATATAAATCTTTATACCATTTCACACAGATTGATTTATATCATACAGTGGAGAGAATACACGCATATCTCCCCACTTTGCTTTTTATCAGGCTTAGAAATAAATGAAAAAGTCAAAATATAAGGGAGACTGTAGGTAGCATATGATAGCGAAATACAGGGTGGACTGGATAAATTGGTAGACGAAGTTTACGGTTGCATAAGCAAAGAATTAGCAGGCACTCGTAAAAATCGAAAGTGTTTTACCAAAAATGTCAGTTTTTAGACAAGTCCGATTATGCTAACAGTTTGACAGAGCACCTCTTTATTGATTGAATATCAAAAGGTAAAAATTTATAATAGCTTTCCTTAATATGTACAAAGACTTGATGACTAAGCACCATGGACAATAATTATGGTTTACAACTCGCAAGAGAACAATGGATTAGGTTTACAACTACTGGTTTATAAGGAAATGGACAGGGGGGGTGTGTGGTTTGGGCTTGTTGTCTCTCGGTGTTATTAATTGCCACTTCCCCTCCTACGCCCCTCCTCTGGAATTTCCCCTACTTGCCCTCCCTCTGTGGGTTTTAGAAATGAGGCCAAATGTGCAGTATTTAGTGTCGTCGCGTCGAAAGGAAAAAATTAGTGGATTAACACAAAGTGGCTGACGACGCTACGATAAATGATGTCCGACGCGATCACAAGACGTCGTGCGTGTTTGAATGATAAGAAAAATAGCACAAAACCAATATAAGAAGACAAAAAAATAAATATACAATTATCAAAATGAACTTTCTCTAGTGACCCAAAAAACACACACCCGACCCAAAGTTGTGATTTCATTAGAAATGAATATACCTCATCCCTAAAGGGGATTTAGCTAAAAACATTTTCCTCTCCCCATTTCAAGGACACAGAATGCTCTATTGGATATTGACCAAAACGAGAATTGTAGGTCTCCTATAAACTGTAGTAGGATCTACGACACTGCCCTAAGCGTACTTTGTACGGGAATAAACACCAGGAAAAAGAACGCTATCAAAATGTCATCAGTAATTTCCACGGTTTTTTGATAAAGAGCTCCCCACTGTGTGCAGGGGAAAATAATTACTGCATTTCCTACATTGTACTTCCAATACATAGAGTACATAGCTTTTCATGTTTAACTTGCACGTTATCATTAGAGCCTTGTAAATGTTTGAACAAATAACAGAGTGCATTTTTCCCCCCTAGCATATGTTGGTACTTCAGTTAAACAGCCTACTATAGGCATTTCCTACATTGTACTTCCAATACATAGAGTACATAGCTTTTCATGTTTAACTTGCACGTTATCATTAGAGCCTTGTAAATGTTTAGACAAATAACAGAGTGCATTTTCCCCCCTAGCATATGTTGGTAGTTCAGTTAAACAGCCTACAAGGTATTATACTCTTAGAGTAGGTATATTATTTTACATGCCTATGTATAGTTTATTCACATGCCCATGTATAGTTTATTCACCAGCCTACTATGGAAAGCATGCTGTGTCGTTTATAGGCAACTCAAACTTGAGCAGTTCACCGATAAATTTCATTGTTTTTCTCTATCTAGTCACAGTGTTTCACCTTCGAGTAAGATTCCAATCCAGTTAGTTTACTGGAATCAACTGGATCTCCGTTGTCTCTCGGTGTATGTGTAGTTGTACGAGTATTTTTTCCCAGGAATATTACTGCATGAAAGTGATGTTTACAAGAGGCAGTTTTGCCTGAATATTACTTCTTATTAAGCCCTTAAGCAAACAATTTCATTAGCATAAACTCACTTAATTACTTTGTACAATAGGTACAAGGACTTTTGATTATCGAGTACCTGGGCGTGGTCGCGTGTACGTCCATTATTTTCTTGATAGAGTAATTACGCATTTTATTAATTATGTATTTACCAAGTCAAGATTCAGTAAAATGTGCATTACTTGTGGCCACAGTGCTTTTGTGCATTGATTTCTACAAAATAACAAGTTAGTAAAATACAATTTACCAAGTAGTTACTTTCAGTACCTACACAGTGTGTTCATAGGGACATAGGGTCACCCCCCCCTTAATTTTTGAAATACTAATTTTTATTATTATTTATTTTATTATTTTTTTTTTTTAATTTGTTTACACTCTAAATTTGAAATTTTGTATTCGGGCATAAACTTATCTCCAGTTTTTTTTTTTAATCGGCTATGGTGTGTCCTCGGATACCACAAACAAGCCGTAGATAAGGCGAACAAACCTGACAACCTGCCATAAGGTTTTGTCCGTCACTTAAGCTCCGGTCTCTCAGACGCCCTGACAGACCTAGGTCTGAAGCTTTTGCCGCCACACACGTCATGACGGTCTTGATAGACCGCTGTCTGTCAGACGGTCTGAACGTGAATGGTGGGAGTTAAGTTTTCTCGGGCATTAGAGTTACTTTCCAATCGAACCCTAAAACACTCTTTCCTGATCTAAATCTTCTTACTCCTCCTCTTCCTACCATAATGTACGTTGTACATTTTATAGGAACGATCGGATTACATCTTGAATGCTCTAGTGAGCATGATAAGATGACACCTAGCACGAGTCCCAGAACTAGGTGTTAATATCTTGATCTGTTGTTCAATGTTCAATCTGAGAATTTTCTTAATAAAACCCGCTGAACCTTTTCCAAGGCGTCAATGTGGACATTGTACATTGGTGACCATATGACTGAACAGTACTCAAGGGATAATGTACATTGTACATCTTATGGGAACGATCGGATTACATCTTGAATGCTCTAGTGAGCATGATAAGATGACACCTAGCACGAGTCCCAGAGCTAGGTGTTAATATCTTGATCTGTTGTTCAATGTTCAATCTGAGAATTCTCCTTCGTGTCAAACATCTACAGAACTGTCAGGTCTCTCTCTCCCTCCCCAAAAGGTATCGTCTATTGAAGGTAGGGCATCATCAATCAAATGGCTTCCCAATGGGGAGAGAGTCAAAGAGAGAGGGACACAGAGAAAGAGAGGGAGGGAGAAAAGAGCGGAAGAAGAGAGATGGACATAAAGAGAGAAAAGAGAAAGAGGGAAGGACAAAAAGGATAGAAGGAACAAAGGTGAGGGATATTTTAGGAGTGATCCAGACATGGGAGTGAGATAACGATGAGGATGGGAGAAAAGTGGAACGGGAGAATTAAGGGATGAAAAAGAGGAAAGGTTTGAGAAAGGAGAGATTTCCTTTGGCGGGAAATACACAGGACACATTTTCCGTCTCACGTGAATTTATCATGCATAATGTATGCATTGTATACTTTTAGGCGGAAGAAGGAAAGAGGAGGTCTATCTCTTCCCTCTCTCTGTCTGCTTTTCATTTCTCTCTCTCTCCATCCCCCCCAACAACAACCATTTCAACAGAATATCACACGGTTTAGCAGCAAATTCGTTTCTTACATGAGTATACTTGTTTCTTGTGTGCTATTTTTCGTAACACAGTTTACTTTACTACCGCATAACCTAATTTAAGGGAGAAAGAGCGTATGTTAACTTGTTTCCCCTTTTTTTTCAATTTGGTCCATACTATGGACCGTAAATGATTACATCCATAAAATAAAGAGTAATCTAAACGATATATGTAATTTGAGTGAGAGTTTACTGAGTACCTGAATTCTCAAAAAATGTTTAGGTCAAAATTTCGTGGCTCAGCTGGGATTGAACCCACGCCCTTCTGATTACCAGGCGAGTGCCTTGACCACTACACCACCGCGACAGATTAAAGGAACCACAATAATGATTTTTTCCTCTTTTTGGGCGCTTAAACATTACGGAGAGTAGGTCGTTTGCGCCGAAAAATGATTTTAGTGAAGATATAAAACGATAATTTCGCCACGATATTAATCTCCTAGACCCCATGACCTGCTTGCGAGATGCATGATAAGGTACAATAAATAACAGTACCTGCATTGTCATAGTGCTGGAATATCATTGGCTGACAAGATACAATAAATAGCATTATGCATGCACATTGCTCAAACATCATTAACCGCCTCCTGGTGGAAAAGTAATCAATTTCAACGAAGAAACTGGCAACAGGGTGAATTGAAAATTGTGTTTTGTGAAAACACAAGCTTTGTAATACATTTATTTGACGGCAAAATCGCAATACATAATATTAATATACAAAACATTAAAACATATGTACTCAATAAGGCCTCTAGCACATTGGACTTTTAGTACTACGCATCCAATGTGCGAGGGGCTTAAAAAAATTAGGAATTGGATATTCGTGTTGTACATATTTTGTGTTGATGCCCGGAAAATCAACAACGAGGACTTGTGATTTCTCAAGATGTTTCCAGTCAAGTGAGGTTAACAATAAGAATTCAAGTTTTGTTTGCTAGAACCTGCTATAAGGATTCAAGTTTTGTTTGCCAGAACCATCCAGTATGTTTACTCTTGATATTATTTTAAACTTCAGCATTTTTGTTTTGTAATAACAATAATTTGAATACAATTTGCATTTCTTTTCTGACTCCTCCTGTGTGGTGAAGCAACTTTTCAAGAACTTTTCTTTTCTTTGTTTTTCAATACAACCGTAAAAAGTTTGACTTTGGCGAAAGTCGCGTAGGTAGGTAAGTACCTACTGCGGGATGACAAAAACTGCATGGTTTTCAGATTTGAATTCGGATTCGATCTGGACATGAAGTTACTCTAAAAGAACTGAAAACCACCA